>NC_048298.1:31868031-32080879 GCF_013100865.1 Trachemys scripta elegans | reverse complement strand
GGCGGGGGGGGGGGGGGGGGGGCAGATTCTGAGCATGCGTGGCCGCTATGAGTACTGCTGCAAAAATCTCCGGGCGAAGGCGCAGGGACGCACCAACACCTGTAGTGGAGCACCCACAGGGACATCTCTCGAAGAAGAACTAATGTTTTGGAATGTAAAGGGTATAAGATGTGAAAAATGAATATATGAAGAATTTTTTTCAAGCTTTTTTAAAATATCAGAGCAACAGGCTGAAATTCTTACTGACTAGGTAAAGATTTTGAGAGAAGTATGGCAATGTATTAATTGCCTCACTGTAATTCAGCTAACCTATTTTGTCCAATTCAAGATTAGTTAATTTGGACTTCTCATCATTGAGTGACATGACAGGATAAGATCATTTTATATGATGAACCTAGACAAGTGATTTGAAGGGAAACTGAGTGACAGTGACCTGCCAAGCCATTAATTGGTGCTATAGCTGAAAAAAGGAGATTGTCTAGTGTTTTAATTTGCTCACTGAACTAAAACACCAAAGCAGGAATCCCTTAGAGAAAAACTCACTGTCCCCACAAAATCCACTATTGTAAGATTTGAGATGTTGTAATATGTTTCACAAGATTTAATCAGAAAAATTGCAAGTAATCACTTAAGATTTCTTATTATTTTCTTTTTAGTACTTGAATACAAGGATAAATATGTAAATTATGATAACTTCAACATCTCAGATACTTAAGCTGTTACATTTTATAGTAAAATAATACATTTTGAGGAGACACTAGTTTGATAATAGTTCTACTGTGAGCTGTCCTTTCAGCACCACAATGATGCAAGTCTAGCTATAACCACACAAAAGAGCTATTTCTAAATCCTTGACTATGACTAATAGTTAAGTAGTTGATTAAACAACTCAAAAGTTAGGGTAATGCATTCATTTTCAGTATCTAAAATTCATAATAGATTAAGGATGCAAAATCAAAATTATTCAAATTCAGATTATGCACATGTATGTACATGTAATAAAGAAGTACTTTACAATGGATTGAAAATATTGATGGTATTATTAAACTTTCTGTTTATATGACAGTGAAAACAGATTCTCTTTTACAAAAATACAAGTGTTAAATTGGTATTCAGGTGCTTGAAGTTGCTGGCACATGAAACTGTAAGTAATAAAGACAGTCAGTTCTACTGCAAAAACTAAAAGAGTTCTTACAATTTGTGCATGCAAAATAAGTTTGTTTTGTGCAAGTCAGCTAATTAAACAAACGTTATAGCGAGAGGGCACTGTTTAAATAGATAGTACATGTTGCTCAGCATTTTCACTCAAAACATTACATTTCTCTGTGTTGAAATGTTTCCTCTCTTATAAGCACTGTAAAGAAAGGTCTGCAGTAGAATGTCTGATGCACTGCAGTGCCTCAGCTTAAATGTGCTAGGGAATAGGAGCAGATGCAGGAATGATACCTAGAGAGCAAAACTAAATCAAAATCTACTCTGCTTTTTTAGCTTGGCTAGGCCCACACTTGACAAGAGAAAGATGAAAAGTCCAGGCTTAATGCCAAGACTAAATATGTGTAAGACTCTAGGCTGACTTTTAAAAATGGTCCAGAAGTTACTGTCCACTTGTTTTATTGAATGTTTATGTTGAGCAGCACCCTTGTGAAATTTAAAGATGTGAAAAATAACAGCTAAAGAGAACTTATATTTGCCCCCTTTTGATATTACAAAGGAAATATATATACTGGAAATATCATAACTCCCTCTTGTGGTGATAATTTTAGCCTTTTATAGGAAACAACAGGACAGAAAGGGTTGATTTTACCCGGGAGTGCTCAGGAAAACTGCAGACATCTGAAATCTGATATGTGATGATAAAAGCCCATCAAGGCTACCTTGGAAAAGGTTGCAAATCCATTGTAGATTTTTTATGTCAATCCAACCTGAAGGATATTTGCTTATTTTGGAACAAATCCTCAAGGGTATCAGAGCAGCATAACATTCACCTGTGGGGGAACAGTGATATGAAGATGGGTAGCTTTCCATCAGCTCCCCTCCAATTCTGGTGGCTGCAAGTCACTTCAGCCCAAGCACAAATCAGAGCAGCTTCAGGACTATCCAATTTCCAGCAGCAGTAAAATCTGCTAGGGGCCATTCTGCTTGCCTCTGATTATATTAATAATATATGGAGATATACCTATCTCATAGAACTGGAAGGGACCCTGAAAGGTCATTGAGTCCTTCACTAGCAGGACTAAGTATTGATTTTGCCCCAGATCCCTAAGTAACCCCCTCAAGGATTGAGCTCACAATCCTGGGTTTAGCAGGCCAATGCTCAAACCACTGAGCTATCCCAGGAGCTGGTGACATATTGCCAGCCACCCCAGCTTTGTCACCTCAGTTTCCTCTGTGCAAGGTAAATCCTCAGCTACCTCGTTAAGCTAGGTTTTCGTCCCAGGGTACCACTAGAGCAGCATGAAGAGGACAATAAGACTGAGTATCTGATCTTTTAGCAGTCAGGAAAAGAAAGCCATTGTGAACCCACAAGAAGTTGGTTTTGCCAAAGATTACTGTGATTTAAAATAAGTTGATTATGGAAAGAGACTGATGCATAAAGAATGAAAATGCTCATGTGCATAGGTAGCAATGACAGCAATACTTAGTCCTTGGCTCTTCAGCTTTCAGTCCAGAAGGACATATGTGCATATGCAAAACATGTGTACATATGTTGGATACCTTAATTTAAAACCATGTTACTGGAGACTTTGAGGATGGTGACAGGCTCTGTTAAGCAGGTTCTTTGACAAAATTTCTCCAGTGGCACAGCCATCATGAATTCTTCTCATTTATGAGCAGCACAATGAATGCAGTATGTGGTGGATCCAACTACAGTCTCAACTGTCCATGTACTACACAACTGGGATTGCATCACATTGCAATAAGCCCCAAGTGTTTCCACTGCAGATACACCACCATGAGACCTGAAGAAGCAGGAAAGCTCATTTTCCTCTTCTAGTCTATGAATAAAAACTAGGTGTGAGAGAATAAGATATATTAGTTCTACAATCTTGAAGGACATGGTGACCAAAAACTATCAGTTCAATTCATTAATCACAGATAATACTTAATTTGTTTAATAAATCATTCAGTTTTAAATGGAAAGAATGTTTTGATAAACTTTTTTTCTATCAAAACGTTTATGTATCCAGCACTTAAGGGTGGTTTATTTAATAACAAAAGAATTAAGTGCTGTTTTGTGCATTTTTAACTGAATTTGAACTTTCATACAAATAAAACTTGACACAAATCACAAGAAAAAAAATCAGTCATCATCTAGTAAATAAGAAATGCATCATTCGTTATTTTCTATGTAATAAAAATGTAAAAATTAAGTATCTGAATAAAAGTAAATTAATATATACAATTGTTTAAATAAATATGTATATATATAGCATATTATCCTGGTTAGCAAAAGGAATTACCAAATGTAGTGTAAAGCCCATATTTGATTACAAAACATATATTTTTCATGGTTACCAACTAATGAGAATCACTTTCTCTTAAGGAAAATAACTAAAAAGTACAAATACAAAATACAATAAAAATTAATTATTTAAATCAAGGTTTCCTTGCTTGCTCTTTTAAATCATGATTAAAAGGTGATTTAAATCAATCCATCATGGCAATAAGTACTGCTGTGTATGCATGATAGGTTTTAAATAATTGTTTCACTACCAGAGTCTTATTTGTATATCATTACACAGACCAGAGAAACCAAAAGATGGGTTAATAAAAATTCTAATCTTTGTATTATTTCAAAACCACCTGTACACCTCTTTTGATCATTACATATATGGACATCTAATTTAACATAAAGCTTTCATTAACATGAATTCTATGAATCTGCATTTGTGATGTCAATAACTAATAGTCATAAACCATGAGATGACACCAGGTTTGTGTACTCAGAACAACAGTAAATTTTGGTCTAAAATTAGTGATCTAAATTATACACAAATACAGTTGAGGGACAGGCTCTTGAACGAATGTCAGATTGAATGCAATCTGAATCCTAATCTGATAATCAGATTACTCCTTTGATAAAGCTTTTGATAACAAGTATAGGTAAAAATAATTTTAGAAAATATTTGTTTTAGACAATTTGTAGAGACAATATTTTGGTTGTGACTGATATGCTTTGGTCAGTACAAATTAAAAGCACTAATTGGACTCACACTGAATTTCTTAATACAAATTTAAACAAATTGTTCTGAAGAACATTATATAGGTTTCAACATATATTCACTTGTTTCAATAAAATACATTGTTTTTTGTGTATACCTATTGTTTGGTTGAATATATATCATTGAAAAAGAACAGGCATAAGAAAGTGTGTCAGTATGAATTAAAATGCATTGAGTGACAGAAAAATACTGAGCTTAGCTGGGAACCTGAAAACCATTGACAGTACACCCTCATGCCCTCCTGTAACTCAAAATTTTAAAGATGAAAATGCTTTAAGACATCTAATGCATGAAAAATGAAATTACTTCAAAGAAAGAAGAGGCAGTGGGGGTGGGGAGAATCATTGGAAATTGTCCTGGGAAAGCATAGTGCCGATTGTGGTATGTATAGTTATTATAATTAAGGGAAGTGGAAAAAAAAAGTCAACTCTGCTCAATGTAATGAATAGAAAATCTGTATCTGAAAAGCTATTCACTGACTTCTCTGCATTTTTTTTTAAATAAGTGGGACAAATTTCTATAATTTTCCAAAATTGTTTCCCCTCCCAACATTCTATCATCCTACTTCTAAAAGTAGCCAAGATTTGCTGCATATGATTTTCTCTGCAGTAAAAAATAATGAGGCATAACAATGTATCCCCCAAGGGTGGTTACCTCCAGGGTTTCTAAAGACATGAAGTAAGCAAGACAACTGTTCCTAACTTGACGCATGGTTCAAAACAGATAGCAACACTCCATATATGTTCAGCAGCAGGAATAGAATAATAGACCCCGTCTAACTTCTCTAGTTGCTAGTGGTGTGTGGGTGCAGAATTCTTCCATGTTGAAGTTATCATCTGCAAAAGCAGACAGCAAGAGAAACTATGCTACTAGCAAAATACGGTGCATCTGGGATTTACAAAATGTATGTACCCATTAAGTATCTTCTGATTGTGGGGTGCATACTTGGTAATAAGTTCACAGCCAAAATTTCAAATCATATCTCAATTATAAGTAAAAAGGCAGCAGCCTATATCACTCAGGTGCTTGAATAGTACTGATAGCCCATGGCACTGCTGTGGACATCACAACATGGCAATCTTTCTCCAAAATTCCTTCTACAGTGTTATACCATGCTAACAATCCAGGGAGAAAGTGGAGTATTTTATGTCAGTGGCCTATTAATAGAATATTGCCTGTGAAATTGCTTCCCTGCCCTACCTATTGCTACCCTGTCCCAAGCCTATTGTTTAGAACAGTATATTAATGAGAGAAACTTTACGGACAATCTTTATTATTTTTTGCTAACAAAAACTCAGTGATACCATGCAGGTTAATTCCTTCCTGATCATCTACTAATATGGCAGAGAGGAATCAACAACAATTGTACCAATGGCAATTAATTGTACTTTAATTATTAAAATGAGCTGCTTGATTTGGTGCACAACATATACCTTAACAGGATTTACATTTCCACTTTGCTGAAGTTTGACATCAGCTCACAAGCAGAGGGAGTCAACAAGCTAGTTAATGAGGTGTTGGCATCTGAAGCCATTTCCCATGATGAAGGAACTCTGCTCACATACAGAGGTATTGGCACTTGAAGTTATTTCTCTTCATGTGGTAACACAGTATCAAATAATTAAGGAAATTTCTATATCCAGGTCTGTCAAATAGAGCCCAAGCAAGCAGAGATCTCAGTCTTGATGTAGTTAAATAAATACCAATTCCTGCAAGAACATTCAGGATTTGGTGGTTTTGAGGCTGCTATTCTGAGTAGCACAGCTTGGTTGAAATCTTGGACATTGTAGGAGTTAGATGGCTAATCCAAGAGACATCTTGCGAAGGTCATGGTTGATATAAACTAACCATCAATGTCCAATCAAATGAAAATTTTCATTAGTGTCAACACAAATAAAAAGTCTCTGCATAGTGAAGTTTACTTGAAATGACTCTCAAAACTAGCCTTCAAATTGAGCTGCTCTTTGCAATTTGATTATCTTCCCACATAAACCCATTCATAACCTCCAAAGAGCCCTTATTTCTTTCATATCTTTCAGAGAGTTTGTGAACAATGTCAGGAGAGAACTATTGGATGGAGATTTGTTTGACTCTGGAGAAGCTATTCCAAACAAGGCATATCCCCTAAAGATCCGTAAAGGTAAAGATAGAGATCTAGGGGGGCACATCAAATCCATACATCAAATCTGTAATAGTAACACATAATTAAAAGCCTTCAGAAAGATTGTTAAAAGTAACCTTGCACATGAAATTTCTAATTAATTGATAGGTGACAAAGTGGTGTTTGAACAACACAGATAAGTTCCCAAGAAAGAGCACAGGAACAGCATCCAACTTGGCCACCGCTAAAAAGGAAGGAAACTATTCTGAGCGCTGCATCTCACAAAGGAACCATTCTGAAAAATGTAGAAAAACCTCTGCTAGTATGTGTTACTTTCACCTTCAATAATCAGGACAGTAAGCAGTTTGTCACAAGTGTGAGAAATACATGCTCTGTCTACTAATATGCCTAGAGTACAGTTTCTTGTATTAATATTTTATCTTCACCTCTGCAGGTGAAACCATCTGGGAGATGTTTCTTCCACAGTGAAGAAGATCAAGTCATGACCCCTACACTGAAGCTGGAAATATCATTAGAAGTTAATCTGCCAGTCCCGTTTATGGAGCTTGATTCATCTCAGGAACCCTTGGTGCATGTGGCAGCTGTTGAGTTCATCTCAGTGGCAATGCTGATCAAAGAGCCTTTTGACTCAAGAAAGAACAGTTAGTTAGGTATATGTGCCAGGTGCAACTGTGCACTCTTTGAACTTGCAGACTGATATAGGCTCCATGTCATGTAATGGCAGCTGTCAATGAACACAGCTTGCTGAAGTGATGGCAGAAGGTTTGCTGAGCAGCATATCTACCATGGCAGCACCTAGTAAAAATTTAGAGTTCTCCATCCGAGGCCTTTCCAAGGCAATTATACCAATAGGTCAAGGTGATACTAGAGGTGTAAACAAATGTTATGTCAGCTTCCAATGATCTCACAGAGATATTTGCCCTAACAATGGAAGTGCGCCATCACTGAGGATATTGCTGATGTACCAGTATCGCCATTGCCTATAGACAGGAGCACAATCCAGTGGATGCTGATTAATCTGCAAGGTATGGATTAGTGACTACTAGCCCCAGTGGTGCAAACACTGGAGACGACAACCTGACAAATATTTCATGGAATCCCCTCAGTGTAGTTTGCAAGCAGCACCTCTGATACCAAAGAAATTATTAACCACCATTTTGTGTCTCTGGCTTCTCTCTTGAATAAGCAGGAGTCACTTCACCAACTGAAAGCTGCAGGTCATTTGCCAATGGATGATATAGGTCACATGATCAGAGCGGAGAACTCTCTGGGCTGAGCATGCCCAACAGTGAAAATAACATAAAATAAGGTATGGCCATGAAAGGGTCCAAATCTGGAGTATGAGCTGTAGGGACAGACAAAGGAATCATGGCTCTGAGGTCAACAACAGCAATGAGCACGTACATGGATACCAGTAGGTAGCTACTGAGCATATGCAGTAGGGGGTGAGAGAAAGATCAGCTAGCTGACTTGCTGGCTGGCCACAGCTCATCCATACTGGTTACAACTTGTTCTAAAGGTCAGAGTGGTCAGTCATAATTCTGAGGTAATGGCTGTTACTGAGCATGTGTGAATGAGGTAATTGCTTAAGGGTATATAAGGAAGTCCCAATAGGACAGTATAAAGGTCAGCTGCCAACAGGCAGAAGTCAGTCAAGAGCCAGAAAGAAGAGCTGCTGGAAGAACTGCTGGGGAGAGATCGGAAGGCTGGCTAAGAGGACAGAAGAGCTCCGAAGAGTTCTCAGAAAGACTCCGAAGAAAGTGCTGCTGAAGAAAGCAGCTACAGCAGCTTCAGACAAAGTAATATCCACAGCAGCCACAACAGTTGCAACAACTGAAACAAAAGGATAGAGCAAGAGAAACTGCCAGAAGTGAGCTGCCACAGTAACAGCAAACAGAGAAAAGGAGCAGACTGGGAACGAAAAGCTACCGTAGCAGCAGCAAACCGCAACATTTGTAAAAACTCCCTGAATCAATGGATAGCATGAGCGTGTCAGTTTTTAAACTATATGTTTACTGTCTACTATTGTATAGTACAATAGATATGTGTATGTCTGAAATGTGTGTATTTTAATTGTATTTTACCTATGAAGAATTTAAAGTATAAGTTAAGAATTGCTGTCGGTGCTTTACAGGTTGGCCACCTGTAGCAAAGTGCATTGCTTAGAATCATTTAAACTGAACACTATTGTGGTTTGGATCTCTTTAACTTGCAGTAAGGGATTTGTGTCTGATTTTTACTTTTTATTTTTATTATACTAGGGATTATTAGTTACATTAATAAAATTATTTTGTTTTGGAAAAAACATACTGTCTGTGTCAATCATTTTATCAGGTCATATCTGTGTCCTTTAGTGTTTCCTTAACAACCTCAAAAACTGAAACCTCAAAAAGGACAACTTAAGGGAGCAATAGGCAGGTCATTCTAGGAATCAATTTTTGGGGTAACACCTCCACATGTTATGTAAAGAGCAACCAGGAAAATATTTTGCTAGCATATTGAAGGCACTTCTGCCCACCACCATCTCCCACTCCCTTATTTTGTGGAGGACCTTGGTAGAATGACGAATCACAAGGAGTAAAATAAAATAAAAAAAGAATACCCTGCCGGGATCCTGGTCCATGATTAGGGCTCCTAGGAGCTATGGTAATACAAACAACAACATCCACCTGTGGGTTATTATCGTGGATGACATTGCCAAATGAGAAATCATGGCAAATGGATAAAGACAAACAATTTCTTTCCACCCTACCGAATGTACTGTCAGTTTAAGATGCTAAATGGGAAGTATAATTAAGTCATGCAAAACAAAAATTCTTGTTTGAAAAATATCTATTGCCTTACGCACACAACACACATGAAAAACATCATTTCAGCAGTTCCTATGCAGTATACTCAATTTGAATAGAGTATTTACTGAACCATCTATGTTCTTGTATGGCCTCCATCTTTAGGGGCATACAATTTCAATGCAACTTAGTGTAGGCCAAGAATATTCCACTGTAATACAGTGTATACTACAATTGGCACTGTATTCACTATATCACCAGTGGTTTAATCTACACAATGTTCAGAACATCCCATCCGGTAGGATGGTGTGTGCATGCCATTTCAAAATCTGTTGTCAAGGCATCAGCAATGACTGAAGATGAATGGTAATTGTGTGCTCTATCACCTGCTGTGTTCCCAGATGAAGACCAGAGGACCAGAGTCACATATGTCCAGGAGGCAAGTCACTGATTTACGAGTATTCCCCCCAACCTTTTTTACTGTAGGTGCTCAACTGAGGCCCTGGTGTCAACCTGGACTAAACCACATTGTCCTCAATATGAAATGGTTTGGGAGAAGCTGGCTCCTTACTGTGGATGGTTCCTCAGTCAAATGGTTTATCTGTTTTGTGGACTGTTGCAGTAAACACCTCATTAGAAAGGAATCTGGGTATCTACCATTTGTTATGTTCACAACATACAAACATGAAGAACTCTTGCTGGAAGGTCGCAGTAGAAAATTACTTTATTTCTTAGAATTCAGAATGATAAACTTACAAGAACCCCAGAACAAAGAAACACAAAGCAGGCTGCTCCCTAAAATAGAGAGGCCACAACTCACTGCTACTAGACCCAGACCTCATGCTTCCCTGCAGAGCCCCTAGCCTTCAAGCAGGAGTAGGATACCCCCTGAAATTTAAAGTGATAGCTTGTAATTTTCACACAGTTTTCAATACACCACAACACCCAAGCCAATTTCCCCCATTACCACTTCCACTTTTTTGGCAATATGATGGAGAAGATTAACAGAGACCTTATGGTGGCCTGGTGCCAGACCACTGGAATGTAGACGCCATTGTAAATTATATTTACTTCTATTTATACAAAGGACTTGTGTCTGTGATTGTAGTGTAAATGTATGTGCATTTCTAAACACCGGGGTTGTGTATTTCAGAATAAAGAAGCTTGCAAAACAGTTCTGCAGCAGCTGGAGAAATAGTTGTCAAATAATTAGAGGTACAAAACATGGCAAAATTGCAATGTTTAACATTGCAGGTGTCTTTTCTCTGATTTGTTGTCTCTTCTCTATTTTCATTTCTACAGAAAGAAGGCTCTTCTGTGGAAAATCAGCTCTTTAAACCATGTTACTTTTGCAACTAGACTGGTGGATTACCTACATTCCTTTTTCTCAGCTTTCCTTGAATTTAATTGCATATTTCCTAGGAAAGAAAAATGTTTTCACTCACCATATACACTTTGCAGTTCTCAACAAGAGAAACTTATTTTTAGTACTCCTGTTCAATGCAATGTGAGTTTGGAATTAGTCAAAAGTTAGCTGACCATTGATACTGTATCTTAGGTGTTTCAAATTCAACATGTTGTTTGCACCACAGTTGACTGTTTGTAGTCCTTTAAAAAAAAACTTGTGAAATTAAAATTTATACACCATTTCTAATATATTAAAATACCTTTGAGGTTTTTATAAGGACAAAACTAAGTTTGTGATTGAAACAAATGTACTGTATTTAAATAACAGTTCCAGTACTTAATACAGTATGCTTTCAGTATTGGTGGAATTCAACGTGATGTAAATGTTTACTGAAATCAGAACAAAGATATGTTTGATGCAATATATTGCACTTACAGTAAATGTGTATTGTAAAGATATATATGTGAAGAATTTTCTTTCACAGAAAGTTATTTCCAGTTGAGCAGACAATGTCAATCATTGCATTATGTGGTATTTGGGATGTTTCTCTAGATTCATTACAGAGGTTTTTCTAAAGGGAAATGAGAAATGGAAAACTACTTACTACTGTTGCTACAGACAGATCTAGATTTAGTAGTTTACCCCCAATGACATGGCCTGTATAAAGATGTGCATATGAAAAAAATATAATTTTTTCATACTACTGTCACTTATGTGTAACAATGTCAACTGTAGATGTAAAATGCTTCTAAAACTTGCTGTGACTGAATGTTTGTTCAAGGCATTTGAAAATCTTATTTTTCCTCTGGTAAAGTTTAATTAAAGAGTTATATTAAAACTTCCATGTTACAAGTACAGAGAACTCTATTATTTCTCTATTATTAGACAATTATGTATAAAGTATTTCCTGCAAGTATTGCGTAGAGATATGGTACTTATTAAAAATTTATTTTTAAAAAAGACCATGAGAAATGCCTACCATATATAGATAATGATGAATATACGTGAGAAAGCTTGTTTAAATAAATCTAATATTTTACTTGGCGTTACTGTGTTCATTTCTGCACAGTGCAGTGAGGATCACAGGCTCGTTTTCTCCAGCTCAAACATGTGCGTAGGAGGAAGCTGCAAGAATTGCTGACATTCTGATCAGATCTGTCTGAGAGAGTCTTTGGGAATTGTTGATTGCAATCCAGGCTGTCCAACTGGAGAGTATGTAGGTGTGTGTGTGGTGAGGGTGGGGGGCAGGTACTAAGGAAATTGACAAGTGCTGCTCAAGCTATTTAAAGGAGGGAAGGAGGTGGTGAAAGAACACTGAAAGATTAAATAAACTTGCACCTTATTTGTAAGAACTACCAAAAAAAATTACAATTACCTTAGGACTACAACAGATTATTAGAATTGCCATGGATAACCCACACAAAAATCATCTAAAATGCTAATTTACATAAATTTCAAATGAAAGAAGATAACAATATCCACAGAGATAACCACTGGATCTGTAGATAAGAAAAAAAAATCAGCTTAAACTGAATCACAATGCATAAAGCTGCATTACCATACAATAACCTTGTATAGCAGAAATAGATACAGCAGCAGCTTTGCATGGGTCATAGAAATACTCTGTGAATATGGCACAACATGCCTCAGTATCTGGACAAAGACAGAAAATGTACCATGGCATAGCAATTCAATTAAAGTGTTCAAGGGGTATATTGGGGGTGGAAGGCAATGCTTGTTAGCCTTTATAACTTAAGTGATAAGTTTTAGACATGTGAGCAAACTCTAGAGCAATCTCAATGGTGTGGTCTAATCTGCAACAATAACCGTTTTCATTAATACTCATTTTTTACTTGTGAGAAGTTGCTGACATAAATTGATGATGAAGCTGCTATGACCTTCACTGAACCTTAGCAATTCTCATTTGCATTCTCATTAAAACTGTGGTTTTGGTCTCATTTTTTCAAATCTATAATACCATCTTAGCCATGTCTTTAAAAAGCCTCTCTCAAGAGCAATTAATTCATGTCATTAAAAAGGTGTGTTTTATATATATTCTTATTAAAGAAAACATTTTACATCATGGAGGTACCAGATTAAAATGTATAATGTATGTGGTATTAATAATATAACATTTTGATAAAGTATTTTGTTCTAAGCCAAAAGGAATTAATGGTAAAAATCTCATAAAACATAGGATGGTGATGATTTCATTACTGTTAGGGATGCCTGGAAGCTTTTCAGCAAACTTTCTCAAACTGTAGCACTCTTAAGTTAATATGTATCAATGGTAGAGTATTTTAACATGAACATGAATTTATTTAAAAACTGGATAGCATGCCCTGTCCTGTTAAGATGAAAGGCTTGGAGCTCCCCTCATGAGATCAAAGGGAAGACAGCTCTGGTGAGCAGGGGTAACCCTAAAAGAGTGTGGAGTGCTGCAGAGATATTCAGCAGCGGTAGGAATTGTGCAAGCTATTCTGGTTTTGTTTTAAGATACTGAGTTTAATATAGGTCCAGTTTTAAAACATTCCCTAGTCTGCAAGTGTAACAACTCCAAAAGCTTAAATAAAAAGTACATTGTCATGTGTCCATATTATCACTTTTGGAGTCTGAACAGGATCTTTGTGTCATTTAGAAATCTAGTATCGAAATCCAGAACCAGTATGCATAAAGACACATTTTCAAAATAAATCTATTGCAACATGCTGCATCCATTCTTAGAGGAAAGAAAATATTTTCAAAAAGGAGCACACATCTCCCATCTCCATCCTTACATTCTCAGTAATTTCCTGTCCCAGGTCCCTCACTGTACATTAATCATTCTCAAGCCTATCTGACCTTTGCCACATCTTTTAAAAAACATTGCTGCCCTGATGCCTGGTTGTGACATTCCCCTCTGGTGTTATCCAGACCAGTGATCTGCTAGGTTACTCCAATCCTTGACTCTGTGAGACAGCCTTACCCTGCTCTACTGTGAGAACCCCCACTCCTGGGCTGTTCACGCACAGCCTCATAAATACATACATGAAATTATAAACTATAACATTACTATAACGTTACTGTAACAATTACTATAACATCACTATAACAACCATGCTCAGTGCATCGTGAACCTTCCGAAGACACCCAACATGATGAACTTTGCATTGGATACCACACACTCATTTTATAAAGATGAACGTGGAGGTGTAGGGGATTCCCCTGAGGTACAGAGCGTCACACTGGTAATGAAGTATTTGTTTGGTAGAAGGCACATATGTTATCGCTGGTGAAGTCATAAATGCTGATATTCTGATTTCTGATACCGTGATATTATTTCCAAAGGGAATGAAAATCAGCCATATGATAAATCCAATGCCATTATTTTGGAGGAACTCTCAAGTAGCACCTGTTTGCCAGATTTTTTTTATTCATTCTCTTATGCAGTGAGTAATCCAGAGGGTTCTTTCTATAATTTTAGAAGTACTTAAATATACCTAAACCCCACACTTTTAAACTGATTCTTATATTACCACAAGAAGAGTCAGCTGACAATAAAAATCTATTTAAGATTTTTTTATTCTAGCTGTCAATTCCTGTGATAAACTGAACATTGACAAAAATCAATAAGCCAAGATCAGTTAATCTATACCAGAACATCCTGCAACTATTTTAAGCAGACTCCATAATGCAAAAGTGCTGATAAAGTGTTTAAAATGATTGACCCAATTAAGCACATATTACACATAATCAATAAATCCTAGAACAAGATCCAAGGCTGGGGAAAGTAAAAGTGGGGAGCTATATGATCCATGCAAGGGAAAAGTGTGTGTAAGTGGTAATAGAATTGGAGTGCACTGAAAAATATTTTCATACAGCCAATAAAAGATCACTGTGAGGATGGTCATTAGGCTTAAACACTGAACTTCTTTGACACTCTGACCTCAGTTGCCAAATGAGAAGAGGTAGCAATGTGAGACAGCTGGACAGTGATTCTTGGCATGGGTGTTCCCAAGTAGCAATGGAAGGAGCAACAGTTGGGAGCTGGAGAGTTAGAGACTGGAGGAAAGGGAGAGAGCAGGACTAATGGGGCAGAAGTGGGTAGACAGGAGTTAGCTAGATCTGTGTGGCCAGGCAGTGGAGAACAAAGAGAAGCAGCTAGAGGAAGAACAGATGTGGGTCTAGCGGGAAAGATATAATAGCTGAACCTGCATTGGAGGAACACAGGCCAGCTGGGAGCAGCTCTAACTGTGAGCCAGTCATGGAGAGTAGGAGCTTGAGTGCACATATACCAGCCAGCTGGAAGAAGCTGCATGACAGCTGGTGGAAGAAGAGGAAGTTTGGAGAAGTGTCAGGCCAAGGGGAGTAGCTGAGATAAATTTTGGGGGAAGCTTCTTCCTGAGTGGTTTTGTGTAATGACAAAACAAGCATTGGCCTCATTTTCCCCAGCCAACCGGTATTTGTTGCAGTAGGAAATGAAACCAGTAAATTCCCAACTCTTTTGGGTGATTCACTTTAAACAGAGCTCTCCACACACACACACACACACACACACACACACACACACACACTATGCATCAGCCTTGAGTGCAATTCTCAGCTTTAGTTTTCTTAAGAACCAAAATAGCTGATGGATGGCAAATACAAACTCACTGTTTCCAATTAGGTACAGACTTCTGTTTATTCCTTTACTGCAGACAGACAATCTTGTTTTGTTAACTATACAAATGGTTATTCGTGAAGGTGTACCATCTCAGAGTCTAGCGAAACAGGAAACAATAGGTCAGCTCCTCACTCTCTCCAGTTGGCACCCACAACTTTTCTCCAGTTGACCTTAACTTCCCCAACACACAGTCTGCATTGGAATATCTCCCCAGACACCTAGGGATTTCTCACTAACTTCTCCTACCAAAGTTAACCCACTGTGTCTTTCTGAACAGTCCCACTTTCTTAGAACAGGTTCAACACATGCACTAGAAGTCAAACATTTGCTATATTTCAATCAAATATGTACTATAGAAAGGATGATTTTTTTAAGTGCCTGTGTTTGCTATCCTTACGGTAAGGCACAGAACACCATCAAGGTGACATTTTAGATGCCTACAAGGTTTTGTTAAGAACAGATTTACATTTCCACATACAGAACTAACTATCCAGCCATTAATATCAGACCCATCACTGAGGTATCCAAGTACTATCCATATTCCTATTTTTTCCCTTCTGGTTTAGATTAGCACTCTTTCACACCTACAGACTATGGGATGCATGTACAGGGAAGAAGGGAAATGAGGATAAATGGCTAATAGGGGATAAGAGATTTGTAATGGGGTTTGCAAACCCCAAACTTTGGGTTCCTGGGTGTCTGGTTTTCGACTGGAACACCTGTTCAAAAAGGGATGCTGGTGGCTCCAGTCAGCACCACTGACTGGGCTATCAAAAGTCCAGTCAGCAGTGCAGTGGGGCTGGTAAGATCCCTGCCTACCGTGACTCTGTGCGGCTCCCAGAAGCAGCGGCATGTCCTCCCCCCGGCTCCTACGCATGTCGCAGGCAGGTGGCTTCGCGCACTGTCCCCACCCCAAGTGTTGGCTTCGCAACTCCCATTGACCAGAAACCACAGCCAGTGAGAGCTGTGGCAGTGGCGACTGCTGGCGGGGCAGCGCGTAGAACCACCTGGCCGCGCTTTCGCGTAGGAGCTGGAGGGGGGACAAGCTGCTGCTTTCAGGAGCCACTTGAGGTAAGCATCACCCAAAGCCTGCACCCCTGACCGCTCCCCAAACCCCTGCCCTAGCCCTAGTCCCAGCCCCGATCCCCCTCCCTCCCTCCGAACCCCTTGGTCTCAGCCTGGAGCAGCCTCCTGCACCCCAAATCCCCCATCCCCAACTCCACCCCAGAGCCCTCACTCCCTGTATCCCAACTCCCTGCCCCAGCCCAGAGCCCCCTCCTGTACCCTGAATCCCTCATTTCTGGTTCCACCCTGGAATCCACACCCCAAGTCCAGAGCCCGTATCCCCTCCCACACCCCAACCCCTGCCTTAGCCCAGAGCCCCCTTCATACTCCAAACCCTTTGTCTCTGCCCCTCAGCCCAGAGCCCCTCCTGCACCCTCATCCCTGGCCCCACCCCAGAGCCCACACCCTCCTTTGCAACCCTACCCATACTGAGCATAGGCAGAAAGGAGACGAGAGTCTTTCCTGCTTAAAGGCATTCAGGCTGAATTCCCTCCTCTCTCCCCCATGCAGTTAACAGTCATGGAGACATGCATCCACAGTGTGAGCAATTAAAAAAAAACTATAAAGGAGGGAGAGCAGAGAGGGAGAATGAGGCAGAAAGTCCTGGAATAGCAAAGGAGTGACAGCTCCACCCCAGGCTACCTCTGACAAACCAACAAGGAAACAAAAGGAAACTAAGCCTTGGAGTTAAGGGCCTTAAGATTCAGTTTAAGTTACGAGTTTATGGACTGCTCTGACTGCAGATGAATTGAAGGGGACCAGACCAGATAGGAAAAAGCTGGGACTCCATGAAGACAGACTGCACCCTGGACAGAAACAGGAAGTAGGCAAGGAGGGGAATGGGCTTTAAACAATAAAATAAAACCCATAGTGGACAGAATGAGTTCCCTTTTTTCACATCACAATATAAACACAAAAAACTAAAATAAATTAACAAAACAAACTTGGCATTGATAACATGATCTCTCAAACTCTTTGCTTTTCTGCTGCATCTCTTCCCTCAACCATAATCTTCAGCTGCATTGTGTCTGGTCGATGGTCCAGTCTTTGGGGTAGGGACCTGTCTTCTAACATGTCAGCAACACATAAAAATACGATTAGCTAATGAACAGCTAAGTCTATGTTTTATAGAAAATAATGCTAATTGCACTCACTGTGTATCAGGGTCAGAGACTTGTGTAAGCTTAATCAACTTCATTTCTTCCTAGCCATATGACAGCCCAGGCTTTGGGTTGAAAATTAAAATAAAATTTTGAAAAACTTGCATCCAAAGAATTAAAATATGTCACAGGATCTGGGGCAGTAACAAAACATGGCATTTTCTTCACAGCTTAGTTTAAAACAACAACAACAACAAAAATATTGAAGCTTTGGGTAATCAGAACACCACTACAGGCCACTTTTTTCTAACTGCTGCACGTGACCTGCACAGTGTTCAGATTTTTCCAGAAATAATAGTTCCATAAAAGTTAATGAAAAATAAGAATTAGTGGTCAAAGTGCTTCTTAAGCACCTAAGCAGAAAAAAAAGTTTTGTCTCTCCTTCCTCCCAATGATAACATACGTGAAACTGGGTACATCTCCATCAACTGCATGTGTTGAATTTTATATCCTTTTGTTTGTTTGAAGTGTTTTGTTCTTTTTTAATATAGCTGTGCATGAAGCCAATATATTCTGCAAACTATAAATGGAAACTACTTCTCACATACCAATGCACTAGAAATGTGTCTGTTCCACATGTGTCATGTGAACCTAGGAGACAGCTCGGGACTGCCTGGCTCTAAGTTAGTTAAATGAAAACCTTCTACTCTAGTTGACAGGAACATCTCTGAGATATAGGGTAGCCATCAACATGAGCAGATTTAGAAACAAATGATTCTAATAGACATATTTTTCCAGCCTGACCTCAAGGAATGCACTTCAATACTTCAGCTTCCCCTTTCAAAACTTCCAGAACTAACATCAATTTCTCAGAATAATAAGCATCTTTGCCTTAAATATTATTTATTGATCACCACCAGGGTGTTTAATGCTCTACAAACACAAGACATTTTCCATGCCAAGAAGCTTCCACAGTCTTATTCGGGCATATTTTTCTGAGGTGGAAAATTTCCAAATGGTATTAATATTAAAGTGTGTTTCCAATGTCACAGCCAAAATCATTTAAACATAAAGCTCAGTTACAAGGATAATTTTAACACAAAATTGAGCATAGTCATTTTGGTTATGAATGATTGTTCTCCAACATGGAAATAAGACATCTTAATATTTAGGTCATTACCCATGTTATGTTTTAAGTGACACATTCACCTTGACTAAATAACCTTGTTTTTAGTCTGACCTGTGGGAAATGTGTTTGTCAGATTATATGAGTTTTAATTCAATGTATCTGTTTGCCAATTAGAGTGGGCACTGAAAAGATATATAGCTTACTATTTTTATTCCATTTGTGAGCATTAACTTCACATTTCATAAAAATTACAACATGATAATAAAGTGAAATAACAAATATTTTGTACAGTATCTTAGAAAACAAAAATGCTAAATGAGAGATAGATGTTGGTAATGTTTCCTAAGTTTCCCTACTTGCTTTGGGTGCTTCATATTAGGTTGCCTAACTTGTTTTTTTTTTTTAGAAGAGCTGAGCACCAACCAGTCCAAGTGTATTCAATGAGAGTTGAATTCTGACCAGCTGTGGAATCAGATTTTATATTTCTCAGACTGGATACTCAAAGTTAGACTCCTAGTTTCTGTACACATGACTGTGATATTTATAATACCACTGGACTTCAGGTTGTAGGTGTTAATAAGAAAGTGCCAGTTGAGAGAGGCAAAATTATTCCTTTTGTGGAAGAGATTAAGAAATCTACTTTGGTGGCAGAAACTGAATATTCTACAATCACATGCTTTTGATATATATCCGTATAGCAATGGTTAAATCATTTTCTGTATTGAGCCATGATGCTACATAATCTATCATCTTTAATGAAAGTAAGCCATTTAAGTTAGTATAAGCAGAGGGCTGATAATACTAAAGGCAACTTGGAAAAATGAGTCTGTGCACCAGAAATGACTGCTTTTTATCCTGAACAACATTCATAGTGGTTTTATTTAAGTGTTCACAGGTAGTGGAAGGGATCTTCATTGATAATATTCCCATTAAACATATAAATGTGGGTCACAGAATTGAAATTGCCATGGTGAATATCAGTATTTGCAGTATCTAGACAAGCCATATTAGGTTGGCGTATAACTTTACTCCTAAATATAAGACTGCTGTGCATGTTAGAATCATGATATATGTGTAGGGGATGATCTTAATTCAGAAAAGGACAGAACATTAATCACATGCATAGGTCACATGGGACTGAAGTTAAGCATGTGTTTAAGTGCTGTCCTGAATCACAGTCTCAAGACACAGTCTTTTGAATACATCCATGAGATTAGATTCGGTCCAGTGAATGTTTTATTTTTAACCCTTTTATATTTCATGATTAGGTTTGGAAGCATAGGTATAGATGTGGCAGAGATTTTAATCATCAAGTTATGTGCCTACACGTTTACGGTATGTCTCCACTCATGGTGGTGTGTATAGTACAGACAGTGCATGCCCAGCTAGCATGGATAGCAGGGTGGACAGTGAGGTGAGTGGAGAGACTTACAAGGCTGAGTGCTAGCATATATACCCTACACAGCTCTTTACATGCCCAAGCAGTGCCTCCCATGTCTACACTGCTAATTTTAACAGTGTAGGATCACGCAGCCTGCCCACTGCAGTGAAATGTTCCAGCTATGGGGAAAGGCTCTGGCAGCTCCTCACTGCCAAATGGTTTCCTGCTATTGGAGCTTTTCACTGTGGTGTGTAGCTATACACGGCAGTGATAAGTGTGGACACAGCTTGCTTTTACTTCAGTGTGTAGCTACACATGTAGTGCCTGTACTCTATATGCTGCCGTCAGTTAGAATAGGTCTTACTTTACATGTAGTAAATATTTAGGACTGCTATGACAGGACGTTGCTTATTAAAGTGGTTCTAATGACCACTTAAATAGGGGGAGTGGGAGCATCTCTGTCTCATGTCTCTGCCTAGATGAAGTAAATTAGACATTAATCCATTTTGTTATTACAGATGCTAATAGTAAATAATATAACAGTCATTTATTTGAAAAAGGCTTGCACAATTTTTTTAATATAGTGAGTGAATAGGGCCACTCAACCCTATAATGTGCTTTTTTTCTATCCTTCACTACTAGGGAAATTGTAACACAATCTGTCATCAGATTTTAATATATAAAGAGACTGATTTTATTAGTGTTGTCTGTTACAAGTATTCCTTTATGCATCCCAAGTAATCAGAGTGTATAAAGGTAGGCAAAATTTCATGAAATCTAGTAGGCAACAGCTTTTGCTTGTATTTTGGATCATCTTCAGGATGCAAATATTCATAAACTATAGTATTCATACCAGGTTATGAATTAACTGGTATAAATAGTATGGTAATTAATGCAGTTATTTTGACCTTGAGAAAAAGATAAATACTTTTCACGGTAGCGGTGAGAGTATTGCCTCTGCATATTCACCCTTGTGGGATGCACTTTCCAGCTCCAGCATTTCAGTAGCCTTCTGGAAAGCAGTGTCTGTTTCTTCCTTGTGGAACTGAAAGTTTGGAGCAGAGATTATAAAAGGCACTTCTGACCCAAAATGCCTCTATTTCTACTGCTAAACCCAAGAGTCCTATGAGACAAATGTGAATATGCAGATGCACACCTCTCAGAGAACCAGTTACTATGGTAACAATTTCTTCTTCTTCAAGATATCCTCTACATATTTGCACTTGGGGCAGTCTAGCAAGCAGTAGAACCTGTGAGAAGGTGGGCTGATGAGCTCATTTAACAAAGATTACTCTCTCAAGGTAAGCATCAGATCTAGATTCCAAATAGAGAGTGGCATTGGATAAATGATTGTACATAAACACCAGGCAGTAGTTCTGCCAATTTCTATGATGGAAACGTCATGAAGACATGCCCTAGGCCTATTAGTGTGAGCTTCAAGACCCTGACACCTAAGCTAATATATCATAAAACATGGCTCAATGCACAGCCTAATCCAATTAGACAAACTCTGAAAGGCAAGGACATTTCCTTTACACTGATCCCCAAAGGCTACAAAAAGTCTTATTAACCTCCTAAACACGTTAATATTACCAAAATAAAAATCTCAAAGCCCTCTTGATATCTAATGTACAAAATCTAGTTTTCTGCCAGAGGAGAATTTAGATTTGGAAAGAACACAGGGAGATTAATGGTCTGACTGAGGTGGAACTAAGACACTACTTTGGGTATAAATTTGGGATGAAGATACAGGATAACTCTGTCCCTATGGAATACAATGAAAGGAGGATCAGCCATTAAAGTCTGCAATTCCTTCACTTTTCTTGCAGATATAATTGTAATTTAAAGTGCTACCCTTAGCAACAGGGGGAATATGAAGCATCCTTCCAAGGACTCAAGCAGAGAGTCCATTAACTTGATCAGCACTAGATTAAGGTCTCGTGATGGAATTGGTTTTCTGACTGATGAGATGTTAACTTGGCCTCCAAGTAATGGAATGGTAGGATGACTGAAAACAGAACACTCTGTTGACAGATATGCTAAAATATCAGACAATTGCACCCTTGTTGGAAACAAGGAAAAGCTGATATTTTAAATACAATAAATGGTGTAATATAGATGCAGAACATAAAAACATATTGTTATCTGCTTCCCAGAGAAAATAAGAACAAATTTTAGTAATATTTCAACTAATCAAAGCTATCTAAACTTCAGCAGAATCTCTTGCACTTCCACAGATCACATTAAGTCTGAAGCACTCAAGGTATGTCTACACTGCAGTTTAAAAACCCATGTCTGGCACATGCCAGCTGACTCAGGCTTGCAGAGCTTGGGCTAAGGGGCTGTTTAATTGTGGAGTAGATGTTTGGGCTCAGGCTGCATCCCGAGCTCCATGACCCTCCCACCGTGCAGAGTCCTAGAACTCAGGCTCCAGTCCAAGCCCAAACATCTACAACACAATTAAACAGACCCTTAGCCCAAGCCCCATGAGCTTGAGTCAGCTGGCAAGGGACAGCCACATGTTTTTAATTGCACTGTAGACTTACCCTCTGTGTCCTGGGAGCCAGAGCACCTCTGGATAAGGATGCAGGATCAAGCTGTCTTTCTGAGGGCAGGTCTACACTAACCCCCCAATTCAAACTAAGGTACGCAACTTCAGCTACGTGAGTAACGTAGCTGAAGTTTGAAGTACCTTAGTTTGAACTTACCTCGGTCCAGACGTGGCAGGCAGGCTCCCCCGTCGACTTTGCGGTACTCCTCTCGCCGAGCTGGAGTACCGCAGTCGACGGCAAGCACTTCCGGGTTCGACTTATCTTGTCCAGACAAGACGCGATAAGTCGAACCCAGATGTTCGATTTGCTTGCCGCCGAACTACTGGGTAATGTGGACCTACCCTGAGATAGCAGATTTGATGATTGCAGTACAAGAAACTGAGACTCTCATGAGAAAGTTGATCCCTACAATAATACTATATGGCCAATGCTGGAGCAACCAGTAACTCTCAGGCTCTCTCGTTACCTCTTTTTGATCATTAGTATGATTAAACAAATGGTGGGAAAGTATAAGCTGACTCTTTGCTCTTGTGTAATAGGAACATGTCTGCAATGATGTCTCTGTCCAACTGCTCTGGAGAAGAACAGAAGGAACTTCATACTGCTGCTTGTTAAAAGAGGACAAGGGACAAGCACCACAGAAAACCCCTCAGCTTCTTCTTTTCTTGTCCTCATTCCTGAAGGCAGCTGAAAGCTTCACCAAACATCCTTGAAGAGAAGATCCATTTGACGCTGAGGAGATTGCCTTGTGTTTGAACTGATTTTCTTGGCACCAGGTAAGCTCCTCTGAGGAGGAAGTACCCAACACTGACTTGTTCCCGTGAAACAAATCTCTCTAGGTAGGAAGTTTCTGGCACTAGCACACCAATAGTTACTTGTGTAGTATGACAGGGTTCGACTCACCACTGTGGCACCTCCTGCTGGCTATTGTGGGGATTAGCTCTGTATGCCAGTGTGCCCTCTTCTGGTGATGTCTCACCACAATCACTTCTGCTCCAGGGACCCATGTCACTCCCAGGACGGTGGTGTCCTCTTCATCACATAGCCCTCTGGCTGAATCACACTCCGTGTTCCTCCTGGGGGACAGTATCGCAGTCCCTCAGTCCAGCCACTTCCTCAATGGTGAGTGGGGCGGGCGGGACCCGGTCCCGCCCACTACTCCGGGTCCCGGCCCAGGGACCCTGTAGATGGCCGCCACTTGTGGCATCCCCTTCAACTCCTATGTAGATCTCCCTGGGCCACTTCCCCGCAGCTTCAGCAGCCTCTTTGCCCTTGCCTCCGGGCCTCAGCCTGCAGATCCCTGTAGCTCACCAGGAGCTGCATTTAGCTCCCTAGGTCTCTGCCTGCATCACTGCTACGTCCAGGGTGCTTGCTGCCTACACCTGCAAGGCAACCAGTCCTCCTCCCTCCTCAAGCTCGAGGGAGTGACCGAAGCTGCTTCGTTCCCCAGCCCTTCTTATATGGGCAAGCTCGGCCCTGACTGGCTGCTCCTTGCAGCCCCTCTCTAATTGGGATCTTAGGAGTTCCCAGAAGTAATGGTTCCCTACAGGCAATTACCCTAGACATTACTGAAACTGTGAGACCTGAAGGCTCACTCTTCAGAGCAGATGTTCTTTATGACAGTGAGGCCTCAAGGCCCATAGAAGGTCTAGGCACCACAAGCATCAACCTCAGTCTTCCTGACAGAGTTCCTGCCTTTGAAACCAAAGGCTGTTGGCTCAGGCCCTTCACTGCCAGATGGTTGATCAGATACCTCATTCAGGGACCAGGTTTCTAATACCTCTTTGATGAGGAAGGTATGGCACATGTACCAGTGCAACTGTAAGGGTGAAACAGAGACACAATCTGGAGAATATGCTTCCTCTCAGCAGAATAAAGACCAGCTATGTGCATCTACCTTCAGCAATACACAGGGACATGACACACTCCGCATAAGTCCATGGTGCTGAACAAAAGTCTCTGCAGACAGATGACCAAGATGTCCAAGGAAACCTAGACCCGGATTTTAAAAAAGATTTAAAATTCACAATGACATGATTACCTAATTCTGAGTTTTGGATGAAAATCCACAGAAAACATTTCCTCCCCCCCTGAAAGTTTATGCCATACCATATGTTGAATGTTTAAAACATATGCCTATACATTAAAACATTATTCAAAATGTATCAATGTAAAAGTTAAAATTCTTATATATGTCTACATAGAGCTGTTGTTACTGCAATTCTGCCTTTTCTGATTTGCACAGTCAACTATCCATGGACAGTAAGTCTTGCAGACTCGCTGTGCTTGAGTACACACACGTTATTGCTGAAATTCAATTATTTTTTCTTACTTGGCAATCACCTAATGGTTTTGTAAAGAATTGGCTATACAATTATGGTATTTATGTATTTCAGATGCTTACTAGTATAGCTTCTGCTGAAAATTGCTGAATTATTTACTTCATTCAAAAACTGTTGACAACTTTTAATCGTGCAGTGTCAATTTCCACATTTTCCCTCCCAAAAGGCAGAATTCTATAGGCAGGGCTATTCTCTCATTTTAAACATCTAGCTGCTTTCAAATGATCTACAAATGGGTTTTACTCAGCTACTAATTGATAAAAATACAAAATCCAGAAACTCTGTCAGCTGTTTCTCAGTTCTGACATAATTTTTTATATTATGTTCATTCTTATGAGGTTGCTCAGAAGTGCCATCTTTAAGAGCTGGTGCCAAGCCTGCAACAACAAAGGAGGCAGCATTGGCTAACTGCATGGGTGAAGGTTTACCACACAATTGTTTGGGTCATACTTTTGATTCCTTTGAATAACATAACATAATTGTGAGTTTTGGTGGTGGATACTGACAACAAGAATAAATCAGCCCCACTCCACTGTTGATTAAGGATAAAATCAGTGTGGAAGGAAGGGTAAATGTTGCATTCTACCCACAGGGTTGTTAGGACATTAAGATTATGTAACATCCTGTAGATTAGACATCAACCCACCCCAAATCCTATACTGATAAGGTGAGAACATTAGTTTGTGGGAGTGAATATGCTATAGTATCCCAGCTAGCAGATTGAGTGGAACTGCATTCCTGTTCAGGCCATAATCCAGTTATAATCCTGCTGTTGTATTAGTACTAAAAGGAGAGAAAGACAGAACCAACATTAAAGGGCTACCATTACATCTCTTCTCCAACTACTCTTGGAGCTATCTTGTTTAAGTTTCAGTTGAAGTTTCAGCCTTCCCAAATAACATTTGTTTGTCCTCAGTAGGGATATACTTCTATTTTGAATTATTTTTAAATTGTTAGAACATGTACTATGTTGACAGATGCATTTAGCGAGGTTTATAAATTAAAATGAGCATTTAATTTTCAATGTTTCACAAGCTCATGTTTAATATTTGGTAGGAGAGCTTCACTTTTTTTTTTTAATTAATTTATCATACAAGAGATTGCAGCAGTAGCAATGTGTTGAATACAGAATAAAATTTTAAAATAAGATTTATCTGCTCAAACATATACTGTGATAGGGTGTGTACCCCACACATGCTCCAAAAGAGTTAATGTGGGCCTGAGAAACCAATTAAAATACCTGGCTGCATCTGGGGGTGCCGGGGAGGGGGGGGAACAGGCTGGTTTAACTGAAGATTAAGCCCAGTTTGAGGATGCTGGGAAAGGACTATAAACCAAGGAAGTTCAGAGAAGAAAGGGAGAGAATTTGCAATCACTTTCTGGAACTAGGGAAAGACAGCAGGAGGAATCCCAGGTGGGAGGGTAGAGACAGACCAGGAGAGAGGCAAAGCAGCTACTGGGAGTGGAGCAGGCTCCAGTGGTAAGCCCTGATAAAAGGGCATGATCCGGACTTCCAGACAGAGAGCCCTGGGAGGTGTTCAGTGGAGGAACAGCAAGGGTTGTTTAAGAGTCATGAAAATCCAACCTGAAGAGGGCAGAAGTTGGTTTAAGTTTGTATCTTCAGTTTGGGTCTGTTAGGGGATTCCAGGGAAGGGTGAACCTAGAGAGGCTGCACGGAAAAAAGACCTCAGAAAGACTGACTAGGAAGAGAACCCAGAGAGGCAGCAGCAAGGAGCTGGATGAAGTAGTCCTTAGCTGCTGTTTACAGGTCCCTGGGATGGAACCCAGTGTAATAGGATGGTCTGGGTTCCCCTACCAGCCACTGATTTGTCAGCATGAGATTGGGGAAGGGACAAAGACTACAGAGTCCTGAGAAAAGGGAGAGAGGACCATGGGGCTCAAAGGCGGGGCCAAAGACTTGATGTGAGGTCTTGGACTTTGGTTTGTTGGACTTTCTGTTATTCTAAAGGGGTAGACTTAAATCGTGACCTGGTGAAAGGCCAAATTACAAGAAGAGATGGCCCACCTGAGGATTAGAGTGGCTGTTGACAAAGGGTGCCAGATGAGGGCAGAACTTCTATACCATACCTGGCCACGAGGAGGTACTCCAGCAGTGACTCAATCCCTTCACAAAACTTATCATGCTATGGAATAGTTGGGGGAAATGTATCATGGATCTGTAACCAATGTTTTGTTATGCATAAATATGCAGCTCTAAATTGCATTTTGTTGACAGCTTTGCAGTCTACATTTTTAAATAGTATTTATAGCTTTGGGCAATAATTGACATCATTAAAACCTGCTAATGACAAAACTGTTACATGAGCAGATATTTTCTGAGATCACCAATACTGAGTGCAAGCTCAAAGGTGAGAATACTTCCGGATTAGAGACTTCCAGGCAAATAGTCTTTGGTAAAAGCCAAAAATAAACTTGCACAAATAATTGGTTGGAATCTGTTCACAATACCCTCAAAGTATCCCACCACTGAGAAAAGTGAATTGAGTGTAATTACTGTACAATAACATTTTCATTCAAAGAAAAACTCAGACTCAGACTTTAAGGTCAGAAGGGACCATCATGATCATCTAGTCTGACCTCCTGCACATTGCAGGCCACAGAACCTCCCCTTTTCTCCTCCCCGTAATAGACCCATAACTTCTTTTACTGAAGTCCTGAAATTATGGTATAAAGACTTCAAGTTACAGAGAATCCACCATTTACACTAGTTTAAACCTGCAAGTGACCCATGCCCCAAGCTGAAGAAGAAGGCAAAAAAAAAAAAAAAACCCAAACAAAATAAAAAAACAGGGTCTCTGCCAATCTGACCTGGGGAAAAATTCCTTCCCAACCACAAGTATGATGATCAGTTAGACTCTGAGCATGTCAGCAAGATCCATCAGCCAGACACCTGGGAAAGAATTTTCCGTAGTAACTCAGAGCCCTCCCCATCTAGTGTCCCAACACCTGCCATTGGAGATGTTTTTTATTTGTATTTTTTAAATGGAGATATACCTATCTCAGAGAACTGGAAGGGACCCTGAAAGGTCATCAAGTCCAGCCCCCTGCCTTCACTAGCAGGACCAAGTACTGATTTTGCCCCAGACAGGGCCGGCTCCAGGCACCAGCTTAACAAGCAGGTGCTTGGGGCGGCCAGGGGAGAGGGGCGGCACCTGCGGCAATTCGGGGGCGGCAGGTCCCTCACTCCCTCTAGGAGCGAAGGACCTGCCGCTGAACTGCTGCCGCCGATCACGGCTTTTTTTTTTTTTGCTTGGGGCGGCAGAAATGCTGGAGCTGGCCCTGGCCCCAGATCCCCAAAGTGGCTTCCTCAAGGATTGAACTCACAACGCTGAGTTTAGTAAGCCAATGCTCAAACCACTGAGCTATATGTCATTGTAGGCAGTCTTATCATACCATCCCCTCAATAAACTTATCAAGATCAGTGTTGAAGCCAGTTAGATTTTTTGCCCCCACTGCTCCACTCCAGAACTTCACTCCTCTGATGATTAGAAACCGTAGTCTAATTTCAAGCCTAAACTTGTAGACTAGTAAACTCAACAACAATTAGTTTCCTCCTGTGCATACTACACAATGTCATATTTTAAAATTAAAAGGTGGATATAAATAGTGTGCTCACTTATACCCAGGTAACCTTAGTGAGCTGATTGGTTACATAGCCACTCCTCAGCTACACAGGCTACTGCAAGCACACCACACCTGTCCTCCACTCTCTACACTGGGTTCCCATAGAATTTTGAATGAAATTCAAGGTATTGGTTCTCATCTTCAAAGACCTCCATGGTCTGGGCCCAGAATATTCAAAACACTGTCTAATGCTCAGAGACAAAGACAGTGGTCGACAGCTACAATCCTCTGGCACAATGGAACCCTCAACAATAAGAGTAAAGCTCATCTGTTAGAGACAGAATTTGCTCCAGGGCCAGTCAGGGACTGTGGAATTTACTCCCTGAGGAACTAAGGACCACCACAAACCGCACCACTTTCTGTCCTAAGTGCAAGGCACATTTCTTTGACCCTGCCTTCTCTAACGCACACATAGCAACAGGTATTTTAATTTTAAAAAATAAAATAAAATCCCTACCAAAAACAAGAAATTCCACTGCACATGCGTCTCTCTCAGCAGAGAAGATGCAAGACCACATGACAGATGCATTGTCATGTTGCTTAATGCACTACTAGAGGAAGGCACACAGATACTACAGTGATGGGCCCAGTAGAAGAAGCAATATAAAATAAAATAGATTTGAGTCTGCCTGCTTGTGAGCACTTGAGAAATATGGGGCATCCTCAACTTCCACACACTTCCAGGAGAGTTAAGGGTACTCTGCATCTCACAGAAGCGCTCAGCACATTGCAGGATCAATGGTTAAGGGCCCACCAGATGTTCTGGGGATAGGCCCAATTCTTCTTGCTCTCATAGTCAGTGGAAGTCAGGAGTAATTCCACTGAAGTCAAAACCAGGATGACAGAGAGTATTACAGAAATGAGAATTTACTAAGGAAGCCAAACAACTTTCACATGAGGGTGTTTTTAGAGGAAAGGATTATCAGTCAGCAAACTAATCATACTAAGTCTTTGTTATACTGAGGAAAAAGTCATAAAAGTGATGACTTCAGTTAATAAATCAACCATCATGCTGGCAAAAGTAAAACTAAAGCTTATAAAGTAAGTATTGTTTTTACATAATACATTTATTCTCCCACTAAATAGATTTATCTGACTGGATTTAATGATCCACAAAACTGCTGCAATATAGTTTTCTAATATTTTTGACTCAGAGCTGAGTTTTAATGGCCTGTGGAAGACAACATAGTAGCCAATGACCCAAAGTACCACAGGCTCATTTTCTGCTTAAGGACTGTTTGGGCACACTTCACATAGCACAAGCATGTTGGTTGTGCAACACTTAGGTATCCCCTGTCTGTGTCATCCTCAAAGACAGACCTTGACACTTAAGGACATTTCAATTTATGAGGAAATAAAAAAATAAATGATCAATCGATCTTAAAAGAAATTGCTGTGATCTAGTCTAATCCTGAACTTCCTCAAATACACTATGCATTAATGTAGCTAATCCAGCAGTTTGAAAATGTCATTAATATTTATTTAATTCATTTAATTGCCTACTAAGAGGTAGCATACTCTAAGAAGCTTATTTAAAGTAATAATTTCTGTACAAAAATTCTTATTGGAGAAGGGTCAGAATGGGAATCTTAAATCTAAACAGAGGGGGAGAGACATATTAGACCTAAGATCCCTGGAACCAAACCTGTCCCTTTAATTTTGATTTTGTGTTACCCCCCAAATCCTAAGAATATAACTTCCTAATCTCGTGAGAACATCTACCAAGGTTTCAGTATTATCTAACCTGAAGACAATCACTGGATTTGATTCAATGTCCAACCCTAAATCTAATCTCAGAATGAATATTGTTATGAGGTAGGTAAAACACTGTTATGGGTTGAGTTAAACCTCATTCAAACTGATATGTGAAAGCACTCATAACTCAAGATAGTTGTAAGAAACACTTTAGGGGCCACACCTAGAACAAGGCCTAACAGTTTGCCCAGAAATTAGCACCATGTGAGTGGGAGATGTGATGGGTTCGGTCACAGAGACCCCCTTGGGACTGCCACCTGATGTGCTGAGACTACCTCTGAGCCCGTTTTCCCTGCCAGCTTGGGACTTCAGTACCCTATTTTGTTGAGCCAGACATGCTAGCCTTCTGCAAACACAGACTCAGAGGTTGGGCCACATCCCTCAAAAGCTGCAGACTTAACTGAAAACAGTTTAAGAAGTGCTCCTGTCTCTAGCACCCAGACACCCAGCTCCCAATGGGCTCCAAACCCCAAATATATCAGTTTTACTCTGTATAAAGCTTATACAGGGTAAACTCATAAATTGTCCACCCTCTATAACACTGATAGAGAGATACGCACAGCTGTTTGCTCCCCCAGAAATTACTTACTTACTCTCTGTTAATTTATAAGCAAAAGTGATTTTATTAAATATAAAAAGTAGGATTTAAGTGGTTCCAAGTAATAACAGACAGAACAAAGTAAGCTACCAAGCAAAATAAAACAAAAAACACATACAACTCTAAGCCTAATACAGTAGGAAACTGAATACAGATGAAATCTCACCCCCAGAGGTGTTCCAATAAGCTTCTTTCACAGACTGGACTCCTTCCTAGTCTGGGTCCAGCAATCACTCACACTCCCATAGTTACTGTCCTTTGTTCCAGTTTCTTTCAGGCATCTCTTTGGGGTGGAGAGGCCATCTCTTAAGCCATCTGAAGATGAAATGGAGAAGCCTTTTATATTCTCTCTCTTGTGGGTGGAAACCCCTTTGTTCTTCTGTGCAAAGTCACATAAACAAGATGGAGTTTGTAGCCACCAGGCAAGTCACATGTCCATGAATGATTCAGCTTTTTGCAGGCCAACGCCATTGTTTACATGTTAGTTTGAACATTCCCAGGAAAGCTCAGATGTCAGTTAAGTCCATTGTCAGTTAAGTGTTTCTTGATTGGGCACTTACTGAGAATAGTCCTTTCTCACAAAGCTGACCAAATCCTTCACTGAGGCTACTTGGAATCAAAACACATTGAGATACAAGTACATCGCCAATATTCATAACTTCAATTACAAAAGTGATACACATATACAGACAGTATCATAACCAGCAACTTCAACCTTTCCATAGACACCCCACTTGACCTCCTCTGTACAAGACCTGGTACAACCATAGGACCCTGGTTGCAACAATGATCTATACCACGGGTTGGCAACCTACGGCACGCGTGCCAAAGGTGGCACGCAAGCTTATTTTTAATGGCATGCCGAGGTCCCAGCTGCCGGTCCGGCTCAGCCCACTGCTGGCCTGGATGGACGGAACCCTGGGCCGGAAGTGGGCTGAGCGGGGCCAGCGGCTGGAACCCCGGCTGGCAGGAGCCAGCGGACGGAACTACAGACCGGCAGCGGGCTGAGCCGCTCAACCTGCTGCCGCTCTGGGGTCCCGGCCACCAGCCCCACTCAGCCTGCCACTGCTCTGGGGTCCCAGCCGCCAGCCCCACTCNACATCTGCAGGCAAATGGGGGCGGTGGCAGAAGACCCCCTGGCCTGCCGCTCCCTTCCCCTCCCCCCACCAGGGGCCGCAGCTGTGCACGCCGCAGGGACGGCACGTGCCTGCAGTGCTCTGGTATCCAGCCACAGTGGCAAGAGGGGGCAGCAGGACAGGCTGGGACACGGACACTTCCACCGCGCCTCCCACCGGCCCCTTTCACTTGCCTGACTGCCTGCTGCTTAGTCCGGTGCACCAGGCCACCAGCGCCAGCCTGCAGGAGAGTTCCGGCAGCCAGCAGGACCCCAGCTGGGAGCACGCCACGCGCTGTGCCTCCAGCCGCAGCAGAGCGCCCCAGCATTGGCCAGCCCCACTCAGCCCGCCGCTGCTCTGGGGTTCCGGCTGCCAGCCCCTTGCCAGCCGGGGTTCCGGCAGCCAGGACCCCGGCTGGCAAGGGGCTGGCAGCCGGAACCTAGAAGTGAAAGTAAGGCGGAGCGTGCACGCTTGGAGCCGGCCAATGCTGGGGCGCTCTGCTGCGGCTGGAGGCACAGCGCGTGGCGTGCTCCCAGCTGGGGTCCTGCTGGCTGCCGGAACTCTCCTGCAGGCTGGCGCTGGTGGCCTGGTGCACCGGACTAAGCAGCAGGCAGTCAGGCAAGTGAAAGGGGCCGGTGGGAGGCGCGGTGGAAGTGTCCGTGTCCCAGCCTGTCCTGCTGCCCCCTCTTGCCACTGTGGCTGGATACCAGAGCACTGCAGGCACGTGCCGTCCCTGCGGCGTGCACAGCTGCGGCCCCTGGTGGGGGGAGGGGAAGGGAGCGGCAGGCCAGGGGGTCTTCTGCCACCGCCCCCATTTGCCTGCAGATGTAGTGTCCCCACACGGCTGGCCCACAGCTCCCTTGGCAGGAAAAGGAACAGCGTGGGGCAGGGACCCATCCAGGTAACCCGGCTGCAACTGGGACTGTCCCAGGCCAGCCCCAAGCCCCTGCCCCCTAGGACTTCCCCCCTACACACACCCCAACCCCCTACCCTGAGCACCTCATGCCACCCAACCCTGACTCCTGCACCCCCATGCTCCCAGCCCTGACTCCTGCATCATCCACATCCCCACCCTCTGCACCCCAATCCCCTGCCCTGAGTGCTCCTCCCCACACCCACACATCCCCAGCCCCTGAGCTCTTCCCCCCAAGGGGGGTTGCAATATGACAGTACCTGTAAGAAATTTAAGTTACTTTCACCCCTGCTGGAACCCCAGACCAGCAGTGGACTGAGCAGACCTGGCGGTGGGCTGAGCAGCTCATGCCGCTGCTGGTCTGGGGTTCCGGCCGCCAGCCCCGCTCAGCCCACTGCCAGCCTGGGATACCAGCAGCCAGCCCAGGGCTTTGCTCCTGACCTCGACCCAGCGCTCGTTAGTCACCCCCTGCTGTAGCCCACATTGGAAAACTCAGCAAGAAAAAGTGAGGGCAAGGATCACACTAAACTGATAAGATCTGCATTTTAATTTTATTTTAAATGAAGCTTCTTAAATATTTTAAAAACCTTATTGACTTTAAATACAACAATAGTTTATTTATATAATATAGATTTATAGAGAGAGACCTTCTAAAAACATTAAAATGTATTACCGGCACGCGAAACCTTAAATTACAGTGAACTTGGCACACCACTTCTGAAAGGTTGCCTACCCGTGATCTATACGATCACAGTTCATATCAATAACATCATAGAAGGTTCCACTGGGTATTGTGCCTAAGGGCTGGTAGTGTGTGTGTGTGTGTGTGTGTGTGTGTGTGTGTGTGTGTGTGTGTGTGTGNGTGTGTGTGTGTGTGTGTGTGTGTGTGTGTGTGTGTGTGTGTGTGTGTGTGTGTGAGAGAGAGAGAGAGAGAGGGAGAGAGAGAACACACACAAACTGAAAACAGACGACAGAGAGAGAGCGCTAGAGAAAGTGCTTTGGGTCTGCTGGGTAAACAGGCTTGGAGCTCTATGCTAAGAAACTGCTCCTTTTGTTTTTGGTTTTGTACAGGACTTTGTACATTCCCTGTAAACAAACAAGATTGCATCAGGGAATATACCAGACTCCATCAATTTCTACTTCCAAATAGAAAATCAACAGGGCCCTGAAATTCTACTAGTTGCTTGTGTCTAAAGGGTCTCACTATCATCTCCTCAGACCAAACCTAATTTTTATGAAAGATTTGACTACCATTGAATATTTTGAAAGGCCACTTTGCTTTTATAGTTCAGTTGAATATTAACTTTATTTAGATGCATTATAGTAATTTGAATGTTCCTTATTTTAATAAATGTAGAGAGAGAAATATATCAATTAATAAGGTCTTCTTTAAAATAACATTTAAAAAAGAGTGGAAACTAGCTCATTTTCAGCAGTTCATACCAAATATGGAAAGGATATTTCTGTCTGTAGCACTAAAAATCAGTACAACCCTTAGCAATTGGTGGGGTCGGGGGATATAAGGAGGGGGTAGGGAGGGTAAAATAAAAATAATGGATTTCAGGAAGGCAGACTTTAGCAAACTCAGGGAGTTGGTAGGTAAGATCCCATGGTAAGCAGTCTAAGGGGAAAAACAGTTCAAGAGAGTTGGTAGTTTTTCAAAGAGACATTAAGGGCACAAGAGCAAACTATCCCACTGTGTAGGAAAGATAGGAAGTACAGCAAGAGTCCACCCTGGCTTATCCAGGAGATCTTCAATGCTCTGAAGAAAGAAAGAAAGAAAGAAAGAAAAAGAAAAAGAGAGTCCCACAAAAACGTGGAATCTAGGTCAAATTACAAAGGATGAATATAATCAAATAACACAAGTATATAGGGACAAAATTAGAAAGGCCAAGGCACAAAATGAGATTAAACTAGTGAGCGACCTAAAAGGTAACAAGAAACATTCTAAAAATACATTTGAAGCAAGAGGAAGACCAAGGACAGGGTAAGCCCATTACTCAATGGGAGTGTGAGGGGAAACATTAATAGAAAATGTGGAAATGGCAGAAGTACTAAATGACTTTTTTGATTCAGTTTTCACCAAAAAGTTTAGCAACAATTGGACATCTAACTTAATGAGTGCCAAAGTGAAAATGAGGTAGGCTCAGAGGCTAAAACTGGGAAAGAACAAGTTAAAAATTACTTAGCCATTAGATATCTTCCAGTCACTGGCGCCTGATGAAATACATCCTAGAATGCGCAAGGAGCTGACTGAGGAGATATCTGAGCCATTAACGATTATCTTCGAAAAGTCATGGAAGACGGGAGAGATTCCAGAGGATTTGAAAAGGGCAAATATAGTGCTCATCTATAAAAAGAGGAATAAGGACAATCCGGGGAATTACAGACCAGTCAGCTTAACTTCAGTACCTGGAAAGATAATGGAGCAAATAATTAAGAAATCACTTTGCAGACACCTAGAAGATATTAAGGTGATAAGTAATAGTGAGCTGTCCAACCAACCTAATAGTTTTCTTTGACAGGGCAATGAGCCTTGTGGATTGTTGTTTGAAGCAGCCACATGTTTGACTCTTCTTTCCCTCTCAAACCATTGCTCCATCATCTCAAATGCACTTAACCTGTTGTGTTCAACTGCTATTTTAAGAACCCCTCCTCTAATTTTGTTCAAGAGCCTGATTTACAGCCCCTACACTGCTCTAACACTGTTCTTCCTAAGATCACTAATGATTCATAGATTATCCGGCCAGAAGGGACCATTGTCTGACTAATCTGACTTTCTGTATAACATAGGCCATAGAACTTCCCTGAATTAATTGCTATTTGAACAAGAGCATATTTTTTAGAAAATGATGACTACAGACCTCAGGGCCTGAAATGGGATCTACAAACTCCATACTGACCTGAGACACAGGGGGAGAGAGAATCTCTCCTGTTTATAAGCAAGCAGCTTGATTACACTCTCATGCAGCTGCCAGATCTGCCAACCACGGAGACAGGAACATACAGCTACAACCAATCGAGGAAATAAGGTCAGCTATAAAGGAGGGAGTATAGAGATGGAAGAGGAGGCAGACAGACCTGGGACAGTAAAGGGGAGACAGCCCTGCACCAGGCTGCCTCCAAGAAAGTAACCAAGAGACTGAAGCAGACTGCAAGCCCTAAAATTAAAGAACTACTAAACTTAATTAGAGGTGAAAGTCTAGGTATTGACCTGATTGAAGACAAGTTAAGGAAGGTCAGCCAATAGACACCGAGGCCTCTCGAAAGATCACACTAAGAGACCATGGCAATGCCTATATTTCATCTTCATCTTCCATGTCCAATCAGCTGCCCTTCAACCATCTACCATTCTCAAAAACTTTAATTCCTTGGCTCTTTTGAACCATCTTCTCTTGGTTCTCCACCTACTTCTCAGATCAACCTCTTCAGTGCGTTCTCCTCCTCCTCCCCTCTCCATCATCTGGAAGGCATCTCTATAACTTTCTCCTTGTACCATTTTTTCTTTTTCATCTAAACCCTGTCTCTATGGGATCTTATCAGTGATGGCTTTGACTCCCATCTTTATACTAAGGATTCACAAACTAAAAAACTCAGTTTGTCTTTCTTGCATATCCTCATGGATGTCCAACCATTAACTAAAACATAACATGCCTAAACCAAGTCTTGATCTTTCCTCCCCATTTCTCTATCATGGTGGACAGAACCACCAACCTTAGTGTTGCTCAAGCCTATAATCTTGGCTTCTCCTGTGACTTGGCTCTCTGATGAGCCATATATCTAGATAGTATCTCTGTCTTGCCATATCTTCTTGACCTTTCCTTTCTATCCACAATGGATTAATGTCCAATCCGTGATCATTTGCTCATTACTGACACTGATGCCTGCAACTTCAGCTGCCTCCCCCACTGCATGAGTCAATTCAAAATGCTGCTATTAAAAATAGATCAGCATGCCTGAAGACTATGTCATTCCCTTCTTTAAGTATACCTCTTCCACTGCTGTTTGAAACAGCAGTATGCAAAGCGGACTATGGAACTTTCAGTGTAAAGCAACAGGGTCAGTTAGTGAGCAACACAATAGAGTGCTGTAGATTGATACCACAGCTGGTCACACACTAACTCTCCATATAGATAAGCCCCATGTCTCATTGTAAGTCAGTGAGACATGGTCTCCTAAATGGCTAAGTGGGCCAAAATGGGACATAGGGGGCTAAGTCACTTAGGCACTTTGGAAAACTTTACTTTCAGCTGATAAACTCCCAGATTTGCAAATCTATTGCAGAGCTACTGTTAGATTTATGGCTACTTGCCTTTCTCTCTCATGATAACTAAATTCATTTATTTTGGCTAAATTCACCTGCCTAAAGCACCCTCCCTGAGCAGTCTGGTCTATTGCATTAAAGCAGTTGATGAAATTGGTGCTAAGGTGTGGCAGCCAGGTTGGAAGAAGTGCCTCATAAGTTTAAGATTTGATATTGCTAGGTGAAATATTACTATGGACTGCAGCAAAAAAAGAAATTGGGGTTGGGATTAATGAAATGGGAGGATAAATAAACATTGATTTCATTTTAAATAAGTCAGTTCTTCATACTGATGGGACCGGGTGGGGTCATGTTCATTTTAAATGAATGAGTTAATCATTGGGGGATTTGTCTGCTAGGGCAGGGAGGCAGTTTATGTTTTTTAGATATGTCACTAAGATGTACCTAGTCACTCTTTGAGACTGCTCTCATGCAGCCTTGAAGCAAAAGGCTCTTTGAGCAGCATTAACATATAAGTGGTTATATTTTAAAGTAAAAGTCACTAATGTGGATGATACACTTAAGAGTTTTGAGTTCAGCAGCTTTCTTGTTTTTTTTCCCCCCCAGAAAGGGCATATTAAGCAAATGGAATTTTCCAAGTACTCACAATTCAAAATGATGGTGTCTCAGATATCAACACCCCAACACAATCGTCACAGTCAAAAGAAATCATTAAAGTATGTTCGTTTTGGGGCCTGCCAATACATGATTTCCAAGTTAGAGATGTTCGTGAAAGCATTATAGCTATACCAAGCAGAATATAAACAGCTGGAAGACGTACACAGGAGGATGTAAAAGGTTACAAAATTATGAAGGATTATAATCAGATAGTTAAGAAGTGTCACACTCCATGAAGATTACAAACATTTAAACAAGCTTCAAGTACAAGGCTCCATAATTTTCAAATCATCTTATGCAAATAAGTGTGGTTGTTTTCATGAGGAAAACACAAACATATGTGGTGGGAAGATGGGGATAAAAAACACAATCTCTCCTGGCGTATGCACTTCAGAGATAATGACATCTGAAATGTTGGAGAATTTATGACCAGAGTAATGGTGGTTATGACCTAGGCAGCCAGTGATTTGTTTAGCTTTTCCTTTCCTTATCTCCAAAAGGACATATGCTACCAGTTTCAAATCTGGTGCTTTTCTTAGTCCACAAGTAAATATTTTATACGCCATCAGTGCGTGACTCATTTCGATCATTTTTATTTCAGCTTTTTTATGTAGCCACAGTAATAAAATACATTCCATGTTCCTAGTGATCTGATATGTGCAGGAAACAGGGCCATATCACATCCTGCTGGCTACAAACTCATCATGTCAAGTCGCAATCCTACCCAGAGTTGCAACTTGAAAATATGAGTTGCAGAGACAAGATTTATTTAGTGCATTCCTGGCATTCACTATCATTATATACAGCAGAATCATTGGTATCCTGAGGCAATGGAAAACCTCAGTCACCAACTCTTTGTACTGCTGTTGCACCATGCACTGAAATACACAATGAACTTCTGATTCTCCTTAGCCCCAGGCAAGGCTCATTACAAAGGTTGTTCTTTCTCTGCCCTACTTTCAGTTCCTTTTATCATGCAGAGCTTAAAGCCCTTCTTCTAATTTATTTATTGGTCTGAACACCAAGGAAGCTTTCTATTATGATCTGCAGCCATAGCTGCTTTTGAAACAGTTTTTAACCTTAATATCCTGCTGAAACTAGCAGACATAATGCTTAAGAGTGTGTGTGAAAAATACTGACCTAGCCTAAGAGTGATTTAAAATATATTCAATAGCAAAAGGTAAAAGTTAATGAAAAGCTACTGGCATAGACAATTCTCTGATTGAATAATGCATTCCATTTCTTTTATTTGGGTCAGTCTGGTTCAAATAATAAGTAAACTAATGCAGACCAAAGTGTAATAAAAATGAAATTTAAATTTCCTCACTCCGCTAGCCCTGTAAAGCATTCTAACACAGCAATTAGCAGGTTCTCTCTCTGCAATCCCGCTGGCGTTCCCAGAAAAAGTTAAACCAAATGAAAACGATTGGGCCGACTGCATTACTGAGCCCACACATGCCTCTGCTGTAGGGAGACTGGACAGTGTTGCAGCTCTGCAAATGACAAGAAGTGCCTATAACCACACAAGAACAAGAAAGAGTCAATTGCACTGGCCTCTTAGATAAAACAGATTTACCTATACACAGTACTTGGGGCTGCCTTGCAAAACAAGTCACTTTGGGGAAATTAAAAAAGGCCAGAATTTTCAAGTGATATTACACACAAAACAAAAGTGTCTGAAGATGAAACTCTGTAAAAACATGTTACTTTATGGCAAAGCCCATAGTATTCACTATTATCTCAATTATCTATTAATTTGATTTATATTGCAATATGTGAACTATGGAAAATGTAGCAAAACAATATTTCTATGTTCTATATAATTGTATTTACATTTAAATATAATTGCTTAAAGAAAATGCACATTTTAAATTTAAAATATAATAAAGCATATGCACCAAAGTCACAAAATACCAAGATTGCAATTTCTCCCTTAAAATAATATTTTAAAAATGGAATTAAATAGCAGAAATCTAAGAAATAAAATATTGTTCTAGAAAACACCTCTAGAAGTGAGAGCCTTAATAATCCGTCTAGTGTGTAGAACAACATGAATCTTTTCTTATCTAACTACCCAAATTTATGTAAACTTAACTCCAGCTTCCATTGTTATAAGGTATTTGTGGTAAAGTTTCCTAAGAGACTACTGTAATCATACAGAATTTGTTGGCATATATCAAAATCAATGTTCTAACAAACAGAGTAGCAGCATCACAAACTGCCTGTCCTCATCCATCCTTGAAGAACAATAAAAAAGGTAAAATTAATAAAAGCCCAAATTTAAGTGTCTACATCATTGCAACATCATAGCACTTTGCTAAAAACGTTGGTCTGTAAATCAAAATCTAGGTGACATTTGAAAACACGTTCGTTGCTAAATTGTAAATAGAATATCACTTTGCAAATCAGCAATAATTACCGAATTACCAGGTTTCTATGAGCAATATGATAAGAAAGATTTGAGGAAGGAGGGTAATCACTAGGTTTGACTAGCTAAGCCACAAAGACAGATTTTTATTAGGGCTGTCAATCGCAGTTAACTCAAGCGATTAAAAAAAAATAATTGCGATAAAAAAAGTAATCACGATTAATCACACTGTTAAACAATAGAATACCAATGAAATGTATTAAATAATTTTTGGATGTTTTTCTACATTTTCAAATATATTGATTTCAGTTACATCACAGAATACAAAAGTGTGCAGTGCTCACTTCATATTATTTTTATTATAAATATTTGCACTGTAAAAATGATGAAAAGAAATAATATTTTTCAATTCACCTCATACAAATTAATATTTGTCATGAAATCTCTTTATCATGAAAGTGCAACTTACAAATGTAGAATTTTTGTTACATAACTGCACTCAAAAACATAACAATGTAAAACTTTAGTGCCTACAAGTCCACGCAGTCCTACTTCTTGTTCAGCCAATCGCTAAGAGAAAGAAGTTGGTTTACATTTACAGGAGGTAATGCTGCCTGCTTCTTATTTACAATGTCACCTGAAAGTGAGAACAGGTGTTCGCATGACACTGTTGTAGCTGGCATCACAAGATATTTACATGCCAGATGCGCTAAATATTCATATGCCTCTTCATGCTTCGGCCATCATTCCAGAGGACATGCTTCCATGCTGATTACACTCATTAAAAAATAATGCGTTAATTAAATTTGTGACTGAACTCCTTGGGGGAGAATGTCTCCTGCTCTGTTTTATCCTCATTCTGCCATATATTTCATGTTATAGTAGTCTCAGATAATGACCCAGCACATGTTGTTCATTTTAAGAACACTTTCACTACAGATTTGACAAAATGCAAAGAAGATACCAATGTGAAATTTCTGAAGATAGTTACAGCACTCGACCCAAGATTTAAGAATTTGAAGTGCCTGTCAGAATCAGAAAGGGATGAGGTGTGGAACATGATTTCAGAAGTCTTAAAAGAGCAACACTCCAATGTGGAAACTACAGAACCTTAACCACCAAAAAAGAAAATCAACTTTCTGCAGGTGGCATCTGATTCAGATTATGATTATTCGGTCCGCACTGCTTTGGATCGTTATCGAACAGAACCTGTCATCAGCATGGACGCATGTCCTCTGGAATGGTGGTTGAAGCATCAAGGGACATATGAATCTTTAGCACATCTGGCATGTAAATAACTTGCAACGCCAGCTACAACAGTGCCATGTGAATGCCTGTTCTCACTTTCAGGTGACATTGTAAATAAGAAGCGGGCAGCAAATGTAAACAAACTTGCTTGTCTGAGCGATTGGCTGAACAAGATGTAGGACTGATTGGACTTGTAGACTCTAACATTTGACATTGTAGAAAACATCCAAAAATATGTAAAAAAAATGGTATTCTGTTATTGTTTAATGGCACGATTAATTGCATGATTAATTATTTTTAATCGAACAATTAATTGTGATTATTTAAATCACGATTAAAAAATTTAATCGTGTGACAGCTTTAATTTTTATATACTCAAACAAGGTACCTTTTGTCGTCATTAATTGGATTTCAAGTGAAAAATTGGGCTGTTTTAGGCCTGTTTAATCCAGCTGACATGCGATAGCTGAACTGATGTGATTGCAGTTTGGTTGAAAATACCTTACTCATGAACAGATTTTGCTTTGACTTACAATGGTGTAAATCTAGCCAAAGCTGCCAAGGTTTGCCCAGATCCATATACACCATTTTATGCCATTTATATATTGGCAAATAATCCGAAACTTCAGTTTCTAGTCAACACACCCTTCTGCAGGCAACAGCGGGGACAGGACAGGACAGGATATTGATCGAAACCTGGCATCTATGATTGAGGCAGGTAGTGTAATGGGATGTGTCAGAGCACTAGAGTAGGTGCTCATGGGTGTCTGGAGTTGCTGACGGATGTGGGCGGTGACTAGGGGTTGCTGGGATATGAATGCTGTCTGGGTTGGCTGGGGACTGGGACGTCTTGGAACGCTGGGGTTGGGGGAACTGGTAGCTAGGATCTGCCTGCAGTCTCTCTGGGGGGCTGTAATATCTTTGAGGGTCTGTGGTATCTAGGAGTGGGTGGTCTCTCTGGGGCTGTAGCTGAAGGAGGCTAAACTAGTAACAATCTGCCTCAGCTTTTGTCTCTGCCAGCCATGCCCCCTGCTGCTGCTTTCATTCCTGCCACTTCTTTCCCCATCCAGAGCCAGTAGGGGGAGTCAGCAGAAGAGAGGCCTACAGGCTACCTGAACCCAGGTTCAAGAAGGACATCTAGTGATCAGCTGGAAGAACTGCAGCTTCTGCCCACCTCTGGAGGAGTGACATTCAGCAGCAGGCAGGCTTGACAGTCCTGATAAATGCATGAATATCATGCAAGATGTGAAACACTTGGCAGCCTTGTGGAGTAAGTCCCCTGATGTCAATTTGCCTGATTTTCAGCCACCTTGCACCTTGTCTTGTCATATTCACCTATGCAAAGTGGTGTCATGCTACCATCCAGATCTGGTAGCATTTTTCAGTTGCTTTGCTTGGATGTAAATGACAACACAAAGTGCAAAGCAGTAGAGAATCAGGCCTGATCAATTAGCTGAGCAGGTGCTGGGAAATTGATTGCATTAATTTAAATATTTAAAACTAATAGCTAAGGAGGGCAAGCTTGAACCCCCCCCCCCCACAGACACACACCTCTTTTTTATTAAAATAATATCCTTTCAAGAAGGTATTGTGAATGTCAAAGGGTAGTTGAAACAGGCCATACCTTGAAGTGCTTGGATGACCACAGAACACAAGCCTTGCTCCAGTTTTTTTCTTCTTTTTGTATAATACAGGATATGGACGGTCATTTGAGCTTGCACAGTAGCAACTGAAACCCAAACAGCTAGAATGACAGAATACAAGGTCAAATGGAACCACAGACACAAGTCACTTCTGATTTGCCAAAGCTGGATTTATAATAAATAAACAAAGTGGAGGTCAACACAAGAGTTGTCAAGCAATATGCTTCCAGGACATGGGATAATGAGGCCATATTTTTGGTATTGGTGTGAATTTGCATAGAATATAACAAGAACCTAATCCTATTAAGACTATATTAAAATGAATGTTTTTTTAATCTCTCATTTTAACTTTCCACATATAGTTCCAAAACAGGCCACTGGGAAGTACAAGGGTTCAGATTCAAAGACTCCTATTGACTTCAAAGAACTCTGGATCAAATCTTTAGAAAAAAGGCATCACTGAAATGGGAGAGAGTGGACGGTCACTGTCACAGCTTCAGGGCAATTGCACTTGTATTCCCCTCCATGGTCCAGCAAGGTTTCCAGATCCCACCATCACTCCTCTTGAGCAGAGATTTATGTCTCACTCCCTCCTGACCAGGGATTTTAAGGCTGCACAGCTCCCTGGCTTGCACAGTAATATTCCCAGCAAGTCAGACTCCCTAAAAGGCCAGCACTTGTGCTTGGCTTTCTCTCTGAGGGCTATGAGCCATATATTGCCCGTCATTATATGTTACCACACAGCTCCTTCTAAGCAAGCTCATTTATTCTTAAGGTAAAAGCATTAAAGAGAAAAAATATTAAAACAAAAGAACCTACACACATGCTAAAAAGTTTACCAGAGATCACCCCCAAGGGCTCTAGTAGGTTACAGTCCTTCAAAACCCACAACTGGGTTGTCTCCATGGTTACAAATTCATCAATCTTAGATCCACAGTCAGAACGGATACTGGGCAGATCAGCCATTTCTTTATATAGCTTGAGGCTTTGATTGTGGCCTTCTATAACAGATAATCAGCAGATAGTGACTCCCTCCTCAGGGCAAAGCTTCAAAAAACTGAGTTTTTGCACAATGGGAGTTGGGTAATTTGCATTAACCTCTCCCTAGGGATTCCCGAAGGAAATCAACTTAACACTTATTGTCCCAAAGAGTCTATTCTTAATTGGCACATTATCAATTTTGAACTCCCAGGTCTTACATCTGCCACATCTCCTCCTAGAGAGATGATATCCTGGCCCACAAGAATACATAAATTTAATACAATAATACAATTGCCATATCTGTCACAGTTGCTACTCCTTTAAGTGACCAACCATAACTCTGTTTAACCAACACTGATCACAGTTCCCTGGTCAGGATGGGTCCTCTCCATCAGAGAAAACACAGCCACCATTCAAAAGTGATGCAAAATTTGCTTGCATTGCCTTCTTGGGCAACTGTGAATGAAAACCAAGTGGCAGGCATAAACATAGCAGAGGCTATAGCCTTAAAACCACAAATACAGCAACATAAGATATCCGATGTTCCAAAGGAACATCAAGATTGCTGGATAAATTGAAGAACCAGTTAAAAGAGATCAGTTCAGCTAAAGTATCCTCAAGCACTGCATCAAGACTAGATTATAAAAGAGAGAGAAACAGAGATTGAGCTATAAGGATTATAAACCCAGGACTGAAACTGTATTTGTTTAGAAGGAATACATATAATCAGCCTCATCCTCCTGTGGCAGATTTGGAGAACCCATTATGTAGTGATTTATATCAGTATTTGACCAGAGTGATACAAAAGCCCAGAGAAATCTTTTGGACTGTTCCATTTGCCTGATAAATCTGAGCCAGTGTATTTACCGCTGCATCCAACTGAGCCAAGAAAGGTTTGAAGTATCATCAAAAGCTTGTTGAGCCAATTTTCACAGGCAAACATAATGGGGTAATAGCATATTTGGGATGAAATTAAGCAATATTTGGAAGATCCCAAAGTTAGTGACAAAACCTTGTGGGAGCGAATGAACCTTGTGCTTATCTTAATTTGATGGCTTTTCAATTAAAGATATGGAAAGACACCTTATCAAACATGCCTTACCTAATGCAATACAGAAAATTGAAAGTGCAAAATAAAATGAAGGCTGTTTGAGGGAGGAGTCTGCAATATTTGCCATCTCAAGAGAATGTCAAGAAAACCAAATCTAGCTGAATATTTCCCAGATATGGAAACCATTTCTTTCCTGCATGGGATATATTTAATCATCATTCACAATATGTATCTTTAAGGTCTTGTCTGCTTTAACTATAAAATCCCACTAATGTGGACATGGTTATAACAATACAAAAGGGGCTTATAAAAGTATAGCTCCTTCCTGTAAGGGAACAGTAATAAGGAAGAGGGCTCTTTTATACAGGTATAACTGGATCCACATTAAAGTTTGTACCAATTTAACTATTTTGGTAGAAAAATCACAGGTATAACCAAATGGTAATCAGTACAAAAACTGTATGTAAACTACAACTCACAAGCTGGAAATATTAAAAATAAGGCAATGCCTGATATTCTGGGAAACAGTTGATGTGAAAGAAGCAATTTAGAAGTTATATATTTATGGTAATATCAGAAGATTATTTTATTTTATTTGTTGTTTTTTTTTTACATGGGTAAAAATATTTAGTATCTGGTTCATTGAGCCAGCACCTTGTCATTGAGCGGGGGTTGGACTAGATGACCTCCTGAGGTCCCTTCCAACCCTGATATTCTATGATTCTATGATCATCCAAACCCTCCCAAAGATTCTCATATTCCATCATGCCTACATGAATTGAGAACTCTTTTTAAAAATTATTCTCTTCTTTGAGTTTCCCAGTACATCCCATCTTCAGAACCAGTTCTTCAGATACTTACTACCAAGCATAGTGCTTCCTACTGGGATCCTTATCATTGACGTCAATACCATTACCCACAATATTAAACATTAGACCTGGTAGAAAGCATTTGCAAGATAGGGAACTTCCACTGTAAGCCCTTTAAGCCAGGGAGTCTCTAATTTTGGGTCTTATCCAGAGCTGAGAACACTGTCAGCACTTATATATTTAAAAGTTAATACATAATACAGTAGCTCCCATGTCAATTAATTTTATGACTTCTTGGACATTTAACATTCTTTTTGCAATTCATATTTATGAACACTTTTTTAATTCCTTAAAATGAAGAAAATTTTAAAGTGAATTCATTAATAATTTTTAAAAATAGCAATAAAAGTCTCTTTCCAATCACTGATTTTTCCCCACACAATCAGTTCTTGATGTTTCCATCTATTAGACTGTAATTTATTTTAGGTAGAGGCTGTCTTCATTTCTGCATATTATTTAGCAGTAACGAAAAAGAAAATGTGAAGCATAATTATAAATAAAAAATCATAATTTTGTTACAACGTATGGATTTCATCTATTGTGATGATAATATTGGACAACAATGTAAAATGTGAAACTTTAGCAAGTTTTTAATCAGTAATTATACTGCAAATGTTGAAAGTCATTTTTAATGTCCCCACCACTTTTGAAGGACTTACTGATAAGTGTTGCATGCAAAATTGACATCATTCTGCCAAACTATACACTAAAAACATAGAAAATAACCACAATTTTAAATATCTTAATTTTGCAAGATCTTGCAATGTCTTTAGTGCACAAAAGTTGAACAAGGCCCTTTGACTTTCAATATGCTATAGCAAGTCATCTGCACATTAAATTTCATGAAAACTCTGTAAAGCCCACTATAAAAAATGAAAATTGCCTTTTTAAAATTACATTTGTATGCAGATGTGTCCCTATGGCTTCCTCATATCAGCTGCCAATGACAGAATGCATACCAGAGCTAAATGGAACCAAGCTGCCCATCTGTGTGCTTTAAATACAATTGTCTGCCAACAAATTTAAACAATCATACAAGCTTCTTCATTCTGGAAAATCTAATTTGAAAGGGAAAAGCATGGTCGTGCTCCATGACTGTCATCTATGTTAAGAATACATCAGTTATACCATAGTTTGCAACCTTAGGACAGAAAATATTACCATCACAGAGCCATCAAAGCACCACTAAGAAAATGTGTTGTCAGGGTAGGCGGTAGTGGAGAGCAGAGCTTGACAAGCAGGCACCAATTCCTTCTTCCTGGTGAAAATCAGTTGCCAATTACGAGGCATCGGTCAATGGAAATTTCTGATTTACACATATTAAGTCTTCAATGACTAAAGGAAAAAGAAATCCATTCTCTTATCTGTCATTTCCTCCTTCTGGCTTCAAGAGTTAGCCTTTTCTTTCACCAATTACACTAACACATGTGGAAATATGGTCATAGAATGACTTTAGCTAGATGATACATGGTTTTCCTTTGTATTCTCTACCAGAACAGTATTTTTCAATCTACCCATATTGTAATTGATTGGAATATTTACAATTAGAGGGTATGTTTTTGCCTAAACTATACTTTTATATACTATTAAAAGCATTTTCCCATACTCCCAGATGAATATAGTATGCACCTAAAAAAAAATGTCCACCTTCAAAAAAGCAAAATGATCAAGTTTGAAATAGGTTCATTACTTATAGCTTGCTTCCACTTCATTCTCCTATTGGATCTGTCCTTATGATTTGCCTGCCTTTGACCTCTTGCAACACAGTTAACTGGAAGACAACTCTTCTGTCTGTGTCCTTGGACCAAGATAAGAATAAGGTGTCCCAAGTTTCAGAATTCTTTTACTTTCAAGCCCCTTTTTAGAAGTAACCTGCATGTTTTTCCCTTCAAAGATGGAACTAGATGAACATTCCACTCAAACAACCATATTATTTTATAAAACAAGTTTTATTAAATGAGAGAGAAAATGATATAGAATGAAAGGATTTGAAATAAAATAAAATAAAATGATGTAGTTATTGAAGCTGCTCAGTACCAAAACACACCAAACCCCTAGGTGCCAGTAGATGCCAGGTTTCCTGTGACTTGGAGGCAAGCACGGTAGGTACTTCGGCAACTAGGCCTTGTAGGAGAGGAGCTAGTCCTGGTGGGGATAAGACTCATGGCTAAGTGAAAGGATTTTTTACTAGGTCTGTCAGAAAAGGGAAAGCTTGCAAGTACCCTAGGTACAAAGGCTTAAATTGTTAGAGTTCAAAGTGAGCAATAGCTGCTCCCCAATAAATCTTTATACCCAGCTGTAATATATGGCAGTCACGTGACTCTGCATACAGTTTCTGGGAATTCCTCTAGCTTCTTTTCAGTTTGTGGCTTGCCATGTGGCTGCTGCCTCCCAACCAAGCCCAGCCACTTCCTTGTTCAGGACCTTTCCCTTTATCTGGCTAGGAGGAAGGGGATGTTTTAGTGGGGAGGGAAGTTGTAATCCCTTGCTTAGCAGATCCATCATAATTATCGTAACATACCTATATTTAATTTTTTCCCCAACACTAAGCTACATAAAGCTCTCTTAGTCTAAGTTAAAAAAAACAATTACTTTTAAAAAAATTATTATTTGTTATTTATTATTAAGAGAGCAGATTCTAGAGTCTGACCTTCCTGTCAGCATTCAGCCCCATGTTGGAAAGTAATCATCCTGTAACAAAAGATTTTGCTTTTAGCTGCTCTGAAAAACCTTGTAGCACCTTGGATAGAAACTTGAAGAGAAAAACTGAAAAAGGGGTTTAAACATTGTAAAATTGCACTTCTCCAGATTGGCATTAACAATGGTGGTGACAATATCATAATGCTTTGGCTTGCACAAAACAGTAGTTAGTTTTAGGATTAAGGCTTTAGATAAATAGGAATTAATGATAGTTTAGAGTCACAAATTCAAAATGGTGGCAGCAATAATTCTCTGGACAGGACACAGGTTTAGATAGAGTTCAATGGGGAATGACTCAGTATGTCTCCCAAGACCTCAAAGGGAGGACCTATGCTAATGATGACCTCAAGTTCTATGCAGGAAGGGGAGGATCTAGACTGGATGAGAGTCTATGTCAATAACGAGAAGCTGATTGGCTGAGCCAGTCTAATTGGCGGGGAAGACTTATGCTAATAAGCTGAACTTGAGAGAGCAACCATATATAAGACTGAGAACCAGCAGGCTTAAGTGTGGGTGTGCATAGTACCTGAGCTTCCAGAGGCAACAGCTTAAGAACACAGTAACAACGGACGCCTCTGAGGCAATGGACCCAGGTAGCCACCGCAGCAGCCCCAACAACAGCACCTGAGGCAGCAATAGCAGTAAGCCCCAAAACATCAGGACCAACCTCTTTTTAGACAGAACAGAAGGAGCAAAAAACAAAACAAAGGGATTGTGAAAGGAGTGTAAGTTTGATTTTGTCTAATTTTAAGGAACGACTGGGTGTCAATAAAGCTGGATGCCTGTGTTTGTATGAGACACACCAGACCCATCCTGTGAGAATGTACTGTAATATTGTAATGCTCTTTTCTATGTATGTACAAAGGCTTTGTTTATTACACTGTAATAAGCATAGTACTGCTTTATAATATCAAGTTAACATTGTGACAGCTGACAGCCATATGATGTGTTTATTTTATTAAGCTGCTTTAATGTATGATCTCTAAGTGCAATGTAATTGTGCCTTACTACATATTATATACTGTAATGCTTTCTTTCTTGCTTTATTGAATGTATTGTCACTGCTTATTTCCTTTAAATATATGATATTTTGTTTTCGAAGAAATTATTGCTTGAATGTCAATCCTTTGAGCAGAGGGCTGTATCTGTGTCCTTCCAAGGGTTAGCAGGATTAGCCTGCTCTGGGGAGTCCTCTGTGGGTTGGAGATAAGCCTCTGGTAATACCCTCATAATTCCTCTAGGGCCGGCTACCGCCTCTCTCCCCATTTGGGCAGAGTAAATTGAGGATCGGGCAAGCCAGAATTGGAGTGCCTTAGGTCCAAATTCTGGAGTAACAAGCCCCTAACTGAATTTCTGCAACCATGTCTTTTAGGCTTTATCAATCCCATATTATGAGATTATTATTATTATTATTATTAGCATCTCCTGGAGGTTTACTTCCTCCCTACTCCAAACTTGTTTGCTCAAACCCAGGGGAAAAAGTTAGAACTATCAACAGATTGCTTTGCGTGATGGCTCTGCTATTGTACTTTAATGGTTGTCTTCATTGTCCTTGGTGGCACATTTAGTATAGCCAAAGAAGGTGTGGTTTCCTCTCTACATCTTGTCTCTGATAGATTTATTTTTTTTAATAAAGCAGATTCACCCCACCTCTCCAGTTCCCTCCACAAATTAGGAAATATAGCTTTGAAATCAGGGGCAGAGGTATTCAGCTCCTGTAACACATCAAAAATACAATAAGATAATTTGTCACAGTGTTGTAATTCTTGTGGTGTACACAAGATTTAGGATTATCATAGGTAATCTCATTCCAAAAGTAGGAATATTTTATCTCTCTTAATAAAAGCTATTAAGAGATCAAAGTGGGATGCGTGCCCATTTAAATGCAAATCACTTTCATGGAATCAAACCCACCTAGTTTGGGTTTGTTAGTAAATGTTAACCCTTTTAGTTCTCTTCTTCTTGCATATTAAATTCATTTGCATATCAACTCTTCTCCTAGAATCTTTAGGATATTAGCAAAGAGTGTGTTTGAATTCTAAGTCCAGAGTGTTGGTTCTTAACCTGTGAATGACCTGTATTCAGGAATTTCATGTGATTGAATATTGGGCTGTACCTCACTATTGCTGGTGCCCCCACGTCTGTGGGAATCTAGATGTCTATGGAAAAGACTCTTCAAACTAATAGAAAGTGTGTTGTAAATAAGACTGGGTGATTGATAAGGGATGCCTATGATCTAATTATGTTCTATGATTGATAAGAGACACTTTTTTTATTGTAGATGTCTTCTGTAATGTCAGAAATAAGGATCCATTCAAAGATGATTTTTAACTCATTAAGAACTGCCTGTTGTCACAGCCGTCCGTAATAATGACCAGATTAGAATTCCATTTAGTTTATCAATCACGTAACTTAAAGATACCACAAAAAAAATTCTGTAAGTAATTAGGTAAAAAAACCAACCAACCAAACAAACAAAAAAAACAGTTACTCACCTTCTCATAACTGTTGTTCTTCGAGATGTTTTGTTCATGTCCATTCCAGTCAGGTGTGGGCGCGTGCACGCGTGCACAGTAGCTGGAAGATTTTCTCCCTAGCAGCAGCTGCAGAGTCAGCCTGAACGCCCCCCAGAGTTGCGCCTTCCTGGCTCCCAGTATAGGGCCCTGCCGACCCTCCACCCCCTCAGTTTCTTCTTGCCATCTCTCCGACAGAGGGGAAGGAGGGTGGGTATTGGAATGGACATGAACAACACATCTCAAAGAACAACAGGAGAATATGAGTAACCATTCCTTCTTCTTCAAGTGCTTGCTCATGTTTGAATCAGGTGACTCACAAGCCCAAATTCAGGAGGTGGGGTCAAAGTTGTTCACTGGTTGGAGCACTGCTGCCTAAAGGCCACATCATCTCTGGCCTGCTGAGTAATCGCGTAGTGCATGGCGAAAGTGTGAACAGAGGACCAGGTCACTGCTCTGCAGATTTTCTGAGTGGGGACCAGCGCCAGGTTGTGGCATTCCCGGATGCAGGATGTGATCCATGACAAAATGCGTTGTGATGACACAGGCAGATATTTCATTCTGTCCGTCACTGCCACGAACATGTGGGCCGATTTTCTGAATGTCTTCGTTCTCTCAATATAAAGGCTAGCGCCCTGCGGACATCCAGAGAGTGGAGGCTCTGCTCCCTACCAGTAGAATGCGGCTTAGGGTAGAATACCGGGAAAAAGATGTCCTGGTTGATGCGAAACTGTGACACCACCTTTGGAAGGAAAGCAGGATAAGGTCTGAGCTGCACCTTGTCCTTATAGAACACAGTATAATGGGTCTCTGAGGATAGGGCCCTGAGTTCAGACACCCTCCTGGCCGAGGTTATTGCCACCAGGAACGCCACCTTGTAAGAAAGGTAGAGGAGGGAGCACATTGCCAAGGGCTCGAAGAGTGGTCCCATTAGTCTAGAAAGGACCAGGTTGAGGTCCCAGGCTGGGACCGGCTGTCAGACGTGAAGATATAGCCTGCCGAGCCCTTTTAAAAACCAGCTGACCATAGGGTTAGCAAACACTGAGCGGCCCTCCCTGCCCGGGTGAAAGGCCGAGATGGCAGGTAAGTGCACCCTTATTAATGACAGCAAAAGCCCTTGCTGCTTCAGATGGAGGAGGTAGTCCAGAATAAGTAGCACTGGGGCCAGTGTCAGGGACGAATGGCACTGCACCGACCAGATTGAAAATCTCTTCCACTTAGCAAGGTATGTGGCTCTCATGGAGGGTTTTCTTCTGCCAAGGAGGACTTGTCTAACCTGTTCTGAACAGGAAAGCTCCATCAGGTTCAACCATGGAGCTTCCATGCCGTGAGGTGAAGCGAGTCGAGGCTCAGATGTTGAAGATGACCATGAGCTTGCGTCAGAAGGTCCAGGTGAAGGGACCACTTGGGGCCATGAAACGACCTGCTGAAGTGATCCGCCAGCTCATTCTGTACCCTGGGGAGGTACAATGCTTGCAAGTGTATTGAATGTTCTACACAGAGGTCCCACAGCATGAGGGCTTCCTGGCACAGGGGAGAGGAGTGTGCACCCCCCTGTTTGTTGATATAGAACATTGCGGTGGTGTTGTCCATCATGACTGATACAAATTGTCTCGCTAAGTATGCCCGGAAGGCCTGACATGCCAGGTGCACCGCTCTCAACTCTCTGTCATTGATGTGGAGAGCCCGATCCACCAAAGACCTTGAGTCCTGCAGTCTCCTAGATGTGCTCCCCAGTCCACATCTGATGCATCCATCACTAGAGACATGGACGGCTGCGGACTGGTGAAGGGGACCCCTGAGCATATCTCCTGAGGGTCAAGCCACCACAGAAGGGAGTTGAGGACTGGGCAAGATAAGGTTACTATTCTGTCCAGGCTGTCTCTGGCCGGGCACCAGCCACGACTGAAGAGGTCATAGTCTGAGCCTGGCATGCTGCACCACATAGGTACAAGCCGCCATGTGTCTCAGAAGCTTCAGGCAGTTTCTTGCTGTTGTGGTAGGAAACTGTCTGAGGCCTCGAAGGGTATCGGTCAGGGCTTGAAGCCTTGCTTCCTGCAGGTATGCCCTGGCCTGGGTCAAGTCCAATACTACCCCTAAAAATACTATTCTCTGGATGGAGGACAGAGTGACTTTGCTTCGTTTAAAAGGAGATCCAGGTTGACAAATGTGGCTCTGATAAACTTGACCTGAGCCTCCACTTGGGTCTTGGAGCGACCCTTGATCAGCCAGTCATCGAAGTAAGGAAACATCTGAACTTGGTGCCTGCGCAGAAAAGCAGCAACAACTGCCATGCACTTGGTGAAAATTCAAGGTGCTGCTGACAGGCCGAATGGGAGGAGTGTAAATTGGTAGTGGGTGTTGTTCACCATGAACCTGAGGTACTTCCTGTGGAGCTGAGTAATCGCCATATGAAAGTATGCATCCTTCAAGTCGAGGGCGGCTGGATCCAATAAGGGAATGATGGAGACCAGAGAGACCATAAGGAACCTGATTTTCTTTATAAACTTGTTGAGTTCCCGCAGGTCCATGATGGGCCTGAGACCACCTTTGGCTTTCGGTATTAGGAAATACCGTGAATAAAAGTCCTCACCCCTGTGCTCCTGAGGAACCTCCTCCACTGCCCCTAAAGATAGGAGTGACTGCACCTCCTGGATAAAGAGTTGCTCGTGAGTCCCTGAAGAGGGATGGGGAAGGGGGATGGAAGGGCAGAAAGGCACAGAATTGGATGGAGTATCCCCTCTCTACCATGCGGAGCACCCATCAGTCCGAGGTGATACGGGATCATGCACGGTAGAAAGGGGATAGTCAGGATGTGAAGGTAAGGCAGGGTGGATCCATTGCCAGGTGTGGTATACCGTTCTCGACCGTGCCTTCAGAAGTCAGGCTTGGGACCCGAAGATGGCTTTGGTTGTCCCGAACTCTGGCCAGAAGGTTGACACAGCCTTCTCCTGCCACTTCTGTTATGCCTTCTGAAGCCATCTTGGTGGTTCTGATGATCATGCCTCTGGGTAGGCTGAGAGCAGAAGTGTCTCCGCTGATTGTAGGGCATATAGAGGCCCAGGGACCTGAGAATGGCTCTGGAGTCCTTCAGGCTACTTAGCCTTTTGTCTGTTTTCTCAGAAAATAGTCTCACCCTCGAAAGGCAGGTCCTGTATCATTTGTTGGACCTCAAAATGGGAGACCCGATACCTGGAGCCACGAGCCCCTTCTCATGGCTACACCCATGGCCACGACTCTAGTAGCAGGGTCTGCCGAGTCCAGTGCTGCTTGCAGGGATACTCTGGAGATCAACCTTCCCTCATTGACCAAAGCCAAGAACTCGCTCCTCTCGGACTCCCGGGCCAACTCCGTAAACTCAGCCATCGCCGAGCAGATATTGTAGGCGTACCTGCTGACAGTGGTCTGTTGGTTGGAGATATGGAGTTGTAGTCCTCCCATGGAGTATATCTTCTGCCCAAATAGGTCAAGCTTTTTCGTGTCTCTATTCTTGGGGGAAGGGCCTTGGAAATGCTGCCTATCTCTCTGGTTTGCAGCATCCACCACCAGAGAGTCAGGATGTGGTGGGTGTATAGCACTTGGAAGGCACAAAGTACTGCCGCTCGTTGCGCTTGGCAGTAGGCGGCAGGGCGGCTGGGGTCTGCCACAGGGTCTTGGTCATGTCCATGATGGTTTTAATTAGTGGTAAGGTGATATGGGAAGGGCCCGAAGGGGCCAGGATGTCTACCATAGGGTCTGCATCATCCATAACTTCTTCTGCCTTAATGCCCAGACCCTGTGTGACCCGATGCAGTAACTGCTGCCACACCCTCAAGTCTTCCAGGGCTGGGACAATGGTAGCACCTGTGAGTGCCTCATCAGAGAAGATGAGGAGAAAGCCACTAAGGGAGATGGTTTTTCCCTTCCAACCCCACCAGAGGGATCACGTGAGCCGGTGGGGACAGTGATGGCCTGGTCTGGTCTTGGTGCTGAGAAGAGCGCCAGCACCGGCATCGACATCACCCCCCACATCGATGCTGAAGATGCTGTCAGGTGGTGTGTCTGCACCGTGGTGGTCATTGATGTTGGGGCAAACAGTGTCGATGACGGCATTAGTGCCAGTGCCAGTGCCACTGCAGGAGCCGGTGCCGCCACAGGAGCTGGTGCCGCACTCAGTGCCGAGGGCACTGTGGGCATCGTGGCCTGAGCCACTGACACCTCTAGTGCCGAGGGCACCGTCAAAGGGGGCGCCGCCGTTGGTGCCAACGTCGGCAATGTTGATGCTGATGCCGACATCAACACTGGAGGTAGCTGCTCAGCTGCTGGACATAGTGGGACAAATGTAGCAGACACAACTGAAGCGGCACCCAAGCAAGAGCCTTGGCTCCGACCCTGGGCTTGGTGGAAAGCCCATGGAGTGTAGAAGGGCCACTGAGTTGGGTTCTGCCATTGAGGGGCAGACCTCCTATGCCTCGGTCAAGACTTCCTATGGTGCCTGGAAGATGACCTTCTGCTCCTGCTATAGTTGGAGCAGTATGAGTTTGACTCAGAATACGAGGACCAAAGTGGCACTGCACCTCTTGACGTGGACTCGTGCCAGGACCGAGTTCATTCCCTAGATGGAGGCGCTGGCATCTGTGGTTGCCAAGGCGACAGGGAGTGGCACAATATCATATCTGGCTTTCCTTTAGATTGCACAGGATGGGACGGAGCCTCCAATGCCAACGTCATCTCCTGCCTGGGGGGTGGGGAGAACAGTGCCGTGAGTCTGAGCAGGACTTGCGCTGCCCCGAACGCTTCAGGAGTAGACGGAAGCAGCAGGCTCTCAGAGAGGTTCGGTGAACGTGATTGGCCTGGATTCCACTGCCTCACCTGGGAAGGAGTAAACGAGACCACCCCTTGCATCTCAAAACCGTGGACTGACTATGGTGCTACTGATCGCTGGTCTCTGGGTCTAGGTAGTGGGAATCAACCCCTTACGACCATCTTCTTCTTCTACACCGCCGACTTGGACTGGTGCTGAAGGCTGGAGTGTCCTCGAGACGCTCCATACTGGTGCTGAGGCTCCTTGGGAGCATCTTTCTTTGGCGCCTGGTCCCTCGAAGAGGGTGCCGGCACGCTCTGCACCGAAGATGACATGCTGGTCCCCGGCACCGGGGTCCAACTGTGGTCGAAGAGCTACCTCCATGAGGAGGATTTTAAGCTGCTGCTCTCTCTCTCTCTTTCGGGCTTCTTGGTCAGAATTCCCAACAGATTTTACAGCAGTCTTTTTGGTGATCTTCGCACAGACACCGTGGACAAGAGGTGCGGGGGTCACTTTTAGGCATGGACTTTGCGCAGTCCTTGCACGTCTTGAAACCCAGGGATCATGGCATGCCCCGGGGCAGCAAGAAGGGGAGAAAATGGGGAGGGTGGAAAACCCCGTAATGGAACCTATGACTAATTAACTAGGTAACAAACTATACTAACTGACTAAACAAGAAGAATAAAACAAGCTGCTATGCCTCTTGATGGAGCAAGAGCCAGGGAAGTTTCAGCTACCGTCACTGGCGATAAGAACGAACTGAGGGGGTGGCAGGTCAGCAGGGCTCTATATTGGGCGCCATGAAGGCGCGACTCCAGGGGGTGCCCAGGCCAACCCTACAGCTGCTGCTAGGGGAAAAAAATCTTCCAGCTACTATGCACGTGCACGCACACACGCCTGATTGGAATGGACATGAACAAGCACTCGAAGAAGAATGCCTAAAACATAACACATTGAAATTAATTGTAAGAAAGCAATGTTCCTTCCAAAAAAGGAATTTCTTTGTCTCATCCCCTATAAAAAGACAGAGGGTTTGGCATTTAGATTGGGAATGAACACCATCATCATTCCATCAAGTCCAGAGAAAGGGACCAATCTACCTTCTCTTCAACATCTGCAAGGGGTGGTAAAGTATGTTTTTTCTTTATGTATTTTGTACAGTGCTGTATCAATCTTTGATTAAATTATTCCATTTGAGCTGGTTATTTGACAATCTCAAATTGTTATGAAATTCAAAATATAACAGGTTCTTCTCAAGAAGCCTTTTTCCATTATTAAAACTATTAAACAAATCCTACCCAGATGTGTGCACACAATTCTGTTGATCAGATGAAGATATATACAAGAGGGCAGAATTTGGCTTTGAATTCATGTAAAAGGGGCCTGACAGCACAGAGAATATATTTCTGTTTATAAAAAAGAATATGTTCAGGCAGTCATTACATGTTATTTCTCACATTCTTTTAGGGCAAGATCCTCACACCCCTTCTGGCCCCATTATGCCACATAAAAGGGCTGGAACAAAGCAAAGGGTGCCCTAAAAGCCATCCATCCAGAGTCAATTCCCCCACAGCAGATGCAACATAAGACAGAGCTAACACTACCTCTCACAAGCTTGGCATAGCAGACGTACCACGGACAGAGCTGGGACTAGCCGACTCATGTTGGAGGAAGAACATCCTGCAGTGAAGTGGAGATTCCAGACCAGGGATCAGCAACCTTTGGCCCGCGGCCCGCCAGGGAAATCCACTGGCGGGCCAGGATGGTTTGTTTACCTGCCGCGTCCGCAGGTTCGGCTGATCGCAGCTCCCACTGGCCGCGGTTCGCCATGCCAGGCCAATCGGGGCTGCAGGAAGCAGCGCAGGCAAAGGGATGTGCTGGCCACATGCCAAAGGTTGCTGATCCCTGTTCCAGTGCTGCAGCCTATAGGACAGCATAGGCATGCTGCTGTATCTCAGATGACCCCAAAGTTAAGTTGCACCAGTGTCCCCTTCAGCCCCAAAAGCAGCCCAAAATTGGGAGGGCACAAAAGGTGGCTTTAAGCCCCCTCCTCTCTCTGGGCTGTAAGTGCTGTGTCTCTTTGAATAAGTCTTCACTGCCAAATAAAAGGTATTATTTTTATCATACGGTTGAATTTGCCTATTTACTTTTTGGTAAAAACTAGTGTCTTGTCTCAACTAGGATTTTACAGCAGGTTAGCAAATACGCGTCAGTTATCCTGCAGTAAAAAAAATCCCTTTTTTGGCAGTGAAGAGGAAATTTAAATCTTTTATTACCCTCTTGAAACAAACAGCCAACAAGTATGCTAAGGAAGTTTCTACTCAAATAGTTAGCCCAAGTGGAGTTGAGATATGAATCTACCCCACAACTAGCCTGCTGTGCACTAAGTGTTGACCCTGCTGATATGCATTAACAGTTCCTTAGTGAGCTTTAATCTTTTCAAATTGGGGTAAATCAAAATGCACTAAGGAACCATTAATGCATTTTAGCAGTGTCCACACCAACACTTAGTGCACAGCAGGCTAATTGTGGCCAAGATTCATACCCCAGTTTGCTGCCTACATGAACAGTTCATCTGCAAACTCTAAATGTGTTGGTGGCTTTTGTGAGTTGGACACAGGAACTTGACTGAGCCCATAAATTCATTTCAGAATGGGAATCAAACTCCTGCTTACCACATGTAAACTAGAAGCAAATCATTGACGTGGAGGTCAAAGGCTGTATATCTCATTACCAATCTCTTGAGGCAAGCAATCTCCTAACACTTAGGGTACATCTACACTACAGCGGGGAGTTGATTTAAGATACGCAAATTCAGCTACGTGAATAGCGTAGCTGAATTCGACGTATTGCAACCGACTTACCCCGTTGTGAGGACGGCGGCAAAATCGACTTCTGCCGCTTTTTGTCGGCGGCGCTTACTACCACCTCCGCTGGTGGAGTTAGAGCGCCGATTCGGGGATCGATTGTCGCGTCCCGACGGGATGCGATAAATCGATCCCCGACAGGTCGATTTCTACCCGCCGATTCAGGCGGGTAGTATAGACCAGACCTTAGAAACCAATTCTGATCTCACTAAGGTCTTGTCTTTATGGGGAAACTGACTGTAGCAGAATCAGCTGATAAAGCTGAGTAATTATTCCTGATGAAGACACTTTTATTGCAGAATACAGTGCCCACATAGGGAACTATTCTGGAATAGCAAGAGTGGAATAGGTTATCCTTGCTAATTTCCCTGTGTAGACAAGCCCTTACACTAGGGTAACTTCAACATTTCAAAAGAGCTACTCCCAGTTTCCCCTAGTGTGAGCTGACTCAAGCTCCTAATGTTCTGATTACCTTCATCCTCTCCAAACTATACACTAGTATTTTGTTATTCTTTTATTGTCTGTACACTTTACAGAGTCCATCCATCTCACTAAATCCTCCAAAGTGCTGAAATTTTCAAACACAAGGGCTAAGACCAGTACATGGCTTTATCCCTTATCTGTCTCCAGTTTTATTCAATATTAAATAATTTGATGCATCACGCACAGCAGCATGTGCACTACATTCTTCAATGTCAGATGGGACTCTAAATATCATCATACCTTTTATCTAAGAAAAACAGCAATAAATAGATGGATGCCATCTTAGGAAGAATATACATTTTTACAAGAAGAAAAAACCTAATTTGCTCTGAGGAGCTATTTTATGAGTATAATTTAGGTAGACACGGCTTGTCAAAACTTGCATACATCCATCTTCCCTCTGAAGTGCCTTGGGCAAATCTGTTGCTTTAAATCTTTTAAAATAAAGTAGCCTAGTAAATAAATTTGGTGTGATTATTTGTTCTTGAATGAGGCAGCATAGCTTTCTACACATATTCAAAGACTTGTGACCACGTCTGAATTGTGTGTAAATTCAAGGACTATTTCTTAGCCCACGTACCTCCCACCCTACCCACTTTCAAGTCACTCATGTAGAACGTTTTCCCCTTACAGAGAAGAACAAAGCCAAGGAAAGAAAATATTTGATCTGTGTAAGAACTGTTTTGTTGAAGAGATCCTTGGCCTTTAATCAGCATAAGAGAAGTCTGATATAATACCTATTAGAGTTAAAAATAAAACAAAACAATCCAATTACATACAGGAGAGCGCAGAAGATCCGTCGCATAAGAAATGTATTTTCCTCTCAGGAAAGAATCCAGTTAAATTAACAGCTGTAATATGGATGTCACAGTGCAAGTTGCAGCAGATTCATAAATGCTAGGGTTGGTCTAAACAGTTAAAAGAGTGCTAACAAGTGCCTTTACCCAGAGATTGTGGCTGTGGCATTTTAGTGGATTTTTAATAATTTGTACTTTAAATTAAAAAAAATGCAACAGCAGGTGATAAATTAAGGTTCAGGAAAAGAAGAGGGTTGTTTGCTTTTTTGCCAAAATAACTAACTTGGGTATTTAATTAAGAGATTTTAAATGCAAGACTCATTGGCACACCATGTAATTGTTTTTTTTTAAATAAAAAAAACACATTTGTATCATGTTGAGGTTACAAAAAGACAGGCTCATTTCTGCCTTTCCAACTCACTGTACATGTTCAAATCTTTCTTGCTACCACCCCATATGTTTTATATAACTGGATGTGTGTGGTTTCAGCACAAGACCTGCCACATCTTCTGACAATTCTCTCTTTAAACTGTGTGTAAAATCAGACATTCATAGGTCAATGCTCCATTCAGAATAGAGAGCTCAAGTCTCATACCAGTTTTATACAGACTCCGCTGACTTATACTATATACTGGAGCGACACCGACAGTATACTGGAGTTATACTGCAACTCCACGGACTTCAATGAAGCGATTGCTAATTTAGACGAATGTAAGCAAGAGCAGAATCAGGCCTGATCAATGGCTATTAATCTTTCTCAATTTTCCACAAACCAATTGCAGAGAGATTCTTCTAAAGGAAATTGCGACTAATGGCTTTTTACCTATCAGGACCGGAATTCATTATTTTGAGTTAATTCTGCAGGGATAACTTCACTACATACCTAAAATATACACAGGGAACTGCATTCTGTACAATTATATAGTAATGCATACTCTTCGTAATTTTATTAGTTGTCGCAGGAAAAAAACTGCTAATCTCCTGTCTTGACAAATAGTAATGAAGAAAAAGATTTTCCAGTATTTTAAAATGTAAAGATATCTAAATTTGAAGTGTATACATATTGCAAAGGACAAATAGTTCTTTCCACCATCTTTCAAGAAAGAGATCTTGGAGTTATTGTGGATAGTTCTCTGAAAACATCCAATCAATGTGCAGCAGCAGTCAAAAAAAGCTAACAGAATGGTGGGAATCATTAGGAAAGGGACAGACAATATCATATTGCCTCTATATAAATCCATGATATATCTACATCTTGAATACTGTGTGCAGATCTGACCACCCCACCTCAAAAAAGATATGTTGGAATTGGAAAAAGTACAGAAAAGGGCAACAAAAATATTAGGGGTATGGAACAGCTTCCATATGAGGAAAGATTAATAAGACTGGGATTTTTTAGCTTGAAAAGAGCCAGCTAAGGGGGGGATATATGATAGAGGTCTATAAAATCATGACTAGTATGGAGAAAGTAAGAAAGAAAGTGTTACTTACTCCTTCTCATAACACAAAAACTAGGAGTCACCAAATTAAATTAATAGGCAGCGTGTTTAAAACAAAAGGAAGTATTTATTCACACAATGCACAGTCAATCTATGGAACCCTTTGCCTGAAGTTGTTGTGAAGGCCAAGACTATAGCAGGGTTCAAAAAAGAACTAGACAAATTCATGGAGGATAGGTCCTTCAATGTCTATTAGCCAGGATGGGAAGGGATGGTGTCCCTAACCTTTGTTTCTCAGAAGCTGGGAATGGGAGACAGGGAATGGATCACTTGATGATTGCCCGTTCTGTTCATTCCCTCTGAAGCACCTGGTATTGCCCCCCTGTCGGAAGACAGGATACTGGGCTAGATGGACCGTTAGTCTGAATCAGTATGGCCGTTCTTATGTTCACCCTCAAGTTTCTTGGGGTGGAAGGTTTTGAACTCAGCAGAAGTGCTCTGGTGTGTCTTTGCAAAGCTGATATGGGGTGGCTGAGCTAGAGATTAATCCTCTACATACTTCTCTGCAAGACAGAAGTGGCTGAGGGCTGGGTAGTGAATACCTAGCTATACAGATCCATCAAATTCCCTCTCTCAGAGAAGAGTGCAACACACCTAGAATCTACTGCAGCCCTGAGGCTACAACAGTGACTGAAGTGAGAAATAATGACATATTCTTTCTCTATTTTCCTTCCTTCCCAGCCTGAAGATGAAACAGATTGATTTGTTTAGAGAGAGGGAGAGAGAAAGAGTGTGTACGTACATATGTGCGTGCATGCACATACCACCTGAAGTGAAAGGCACTTGAAGGTGTTCAGCACCCAGAAGATCTTTAGGACACCTTCAGTGTCTGAAGTTGGGCACCCAAAAAATGGAGGCACCCAGAAATAGAGATCACTTCTGAAAACCTGGGAAAAAGCAACTTACTTAAGATCACACAGGAAGTCATGCACAATAGAGAATAGAACCTTGATCTCCTGCTCCCAATGCTTGTGATTACAGCACAGGATTCAGTCTTTATTAATTTGTTAATTGAAGCTCAATTATCATTTACTCATGCTGATTGTATCAGATTACAGACAGTGGACACTAGTTCAAAACAATTTATGTGCTATGCAATTTATGTAGACCAATAAAGGTTTCATCTTCATTGCAGAAAATTCATTCAATTATAAATATATCTATTAATTGCTAAACACAAGCCAATCTGCTATATAATTTGGCACATGGGGGCGGGGGGAGAAGAGAAATCATGGAGACATAACTGTAAATGGAGAGAGACAAAACTGTTGACATGGAAACCTAAAAATTCCTCATGCTAACTCAAACTGTCAAATTTTGATAACCAGGTTGGATTCCTTATTCCTCCTAGTAAAATGTTTGGCAAAACAAGTGCTGGCATGAAATTTTGACAACACATCATCTTCAATACTTGAACAAAGTCATAAGCCTACACTGCATTACAGTAGAAATGCACAAGTTACACAAGCTCTTTGGACTGCATACAGAAAAAAAATCAACATTATTTACAAGACTCACATTTCTGGACATCCTGTCATTTCAGAAAAGGGATTTTTTTCATTTGTCTCTTGCAGAAGCTCATTTTGCCACAGAGTGCTGACACATAAATTACATTCATCTCTTGGTTTGCATATACAATAATGACCATTATTAACACATTTCAATGTAACATCCTTAGCACTGAAACTTTGCACTATTTGCAATATTTTCTAACAAGCAGTGATTGTATGTTTTGAAGCCTTGACTAATTGGGAAAAAACAAAGCATTCAAGCACCTATACATAAAGATGTGCCAGTATTTTGAGATTTCAAGAGGAAAAAAATGGAGAGGGAGGACTAAATAGCCTGCCAGAACTGTATCAAATTGTCTTCTATTGCGTTCAGCTACTTCACCTGGTTTTATAGTTCTCCAGGGCCAGTTCAAACAAATCTAGGGTTCCCTGTGAAACTATTCAACACAGCCCGTCTGCAAGATTCAATCTAGGACTTCCTACCCACCTACCATGAATAGCTCTGTCATGCCAAAAATAGAGAATTATTTAGATTCCAAAGATAGGGGTCAGGAAGAAACATGCCCAAAACTAGTGCATGTATCTTCCCCTGTTATAGCCACAGAGAAGTCAGCATGAAGTAGATTGAATTGTACACCAACTGGCACTAGATCATATGTGGTAGTCATCCCACTATCATTGTCCCTGGTGAAACGGGACCCCAGTGATCTAGCAGAAGGAGGAATGGGGGCCTTCTGCAGCTGCAGATTTGGCAGCTTTGTCTAATACGAAAAGGAAAACTTAAAATATTGTTGATTTTCAGAAACTGGAATAAGGCTCCAGAATTTACATTAACAGCTTATTTTATTTCTGGCTGGTTACCCCCAGTTTCATTTCAGTCCCTGAGTCCTCAAAGTTGTTTGTACAGTGGGAGACACTGAATACTGGAACAATAGCTTTGTCTGTTCCGACACAAAACACGGGAAGCTCCCTAAGCCTACTGGTTGAATAACGGTCCTTGTAGTGGCTTATGGCTTAAGAGTCCAGGATGTCAGACTCAGGGATCTAGGGCCAGTTTTCTTCAGTAAGACCAAGAGCGTACCACTACTCACACAGAGTAGTACCTTATTCCACAAGTAGTTCCATGGAGATCAACATGAGTAAGGGTGGCATGAGTAAGGAGACTGCCTTTAGGATTGGGGAAGCAGAGTCCAAGCATATTCTAGAACTGGGAGGTCTGGCTACTGCCGACTGTGCAGTAAAACTTGGCATGTAGGCACTAGCTGTAGAAGTAAACATTCCTCATAGCGATCGCTTCGCCCAGGCTAGGTTCATGAACAGCACTGTGATATTGTAATTGAACTGTAGTATCATTTCTTTTTCAATCTCAATCTCTAGCAAAGGCGGTACTAGCAATCATTTTCTTTGTCAGGACCAGACAAAGAGAAAACAACTCCAGCACTTAATGTAAACAACATCAGAACAATACTTATCTTTCCAGCTCAAGGTCCATGTATTGTCATACTTATAACTAAGGACAATTGAAATCTATGGACAAAGACTGGTGAGTAATTCCTGTTCTAATCTGAAGTCACATCAGAAAGCTATTTTAGAACACATTTCTTCATGCTCCCATAGGATTTTATTTTTTTCTTCAAATGAACACGTAATTCAATCAATAGAAGAAATGCATGTGTCCTGTTATTAGGAGAAAATAGACTCCTCAGTTGTCACAACAGATCTTTTACTCTAGGAAGGAAGGATCATTTTGTGTTAGCTGGACACTTCATATTTAAATGTAGCGTTCCCAAAATGGATCTTGTCTTTAGAAGAATAAAATGTCACCACAATTCTATGAAATTACAGTAAACATTAATATACAATTAAAATGACTGTAAACATATCTTATTTTTAGAGTCTATTTTTTCTGCTATGGATATTAATTCTGTGAAAACTGAAAGCCATATAATAATGAAGTTTTCCTATTTTGCAGTGCATGTTAGTTTGTTATTAAAAGCTTGCTAATAAGTACTAGGCTGCTGGAATTTCTCATTTTTATTTAAAAGACGAGCACTGCAATATGTTTTCCCCAAAAAGAAAAATAATTGGGCCAGATCCTCAGTTGGTGTCAAATCAGCAGGGCTCCACTGATATCAAGAGGGCTATTCTGGTTTACAACAGCTGAAGTTTTGTCCATATGTAATACATGAACTGTTTAATCCTGCTCCTCCAACAGAGCTTATGTTGAAAGATTGGAAAAATCAGTGTGACACTACTTCTATCACCACATCTTACATAAGTGTGCATTCATCACTACTGTGATGCCAGTGACAAGTGCACATCTCATGATGATTGCGCAGTCCAGAAAAAAAAAATCATAGTAGATAAAATATACAGCAAATCAAACTTGGCAATGTCCTGTTTAGGAGCTCAGATACCACAATGAAGGGCTCGGTGTGAGAAGGTAAACACCCCAAAAGACCTCACAACACTAGAATTATACAGTAATTTGGTGTTGCCCATTTAAAAATATGACAATTATCCAACTTCCTGAGGAAACTACAATCCATCGGTGATCTTCCAGAAAACACCATCCTGGCCACTATGGACGTAGAAGCCCGCTACACCAATATTCCACACAAAGATGGATTACAAGCTATCTGGAAAAGTATCCCTGATAATGTCACAGCTAACCTGGTGGCTGAACTTTGTGATTTTGTCCTCACCCACAACTATTTCACATTTGGGGACAATATATACCTTCAAGTCAGCGGCACTACTATGGGTACCCGCATGGCCCCACAATATGCCAACATTTTTATGGCTGACTTAGAACAACGCTTCCTTAGCTCTCGTCCCCTAACGCCCCTACTCTACTTGCGCTACATTGATGACATCTTCATCATCTGGACCTATGGAAAAGAAGCCCTTGAGGAATTTCACCATGATTTCAATAATTTCCATCCCACCATCAACCTCAGCCTAGATCAATCCACACAAGCGGTCCATTTCCTGGACACTACTGTGCTAATAAGCGATGGTCACATAAATACCACCCAATACCGGAAACCTACTGACTGCTACACTTACCTACATGCCTCCAGCTTCCATCCAGGACACACCACACGATCCATTGTCTATAGCCAAGCTCTAAGATATAACCGCATTTGCTCCAATCCCTCAGATAGAGACAAGCACCTACAAGAGCTCTATCAAGCATTCTTAAAACTACAATACCCACCTGCTGAAGTGAAAAAACAGATTGACAGAGCCAGATGAGTACCCAGAAGTCACCTCCTACAAGACAGGCTCAACAAAGAAAATAACAGAACACCACTAGCTGTCACCTTCAGCCCCCAACTAAAACCTCTCCAGCGCATCATCAGAGATCTACAACCTATCCTGAAAGATGATCCTTTACTCTCACAGATCTTGGGAGACAGACCTGTCCTCGCTTACAGACAACCCCCCAACCTAAAGCAAATACTCACCAGCAACCACACATCACTGAACAAAACCACTGACCCAGGAACCTATCCTTGTAACAAAGCCCGATGCCAACTCTGTCCACATATCTATTCAAGTGACATCATCATAGGACCTAATCACATCAGCCATACCATCAGGGGCTCATTCACCTGCACATCTACCAATGTGATATATGCCATCATGTGCCAGCAATGCCCCTCTGCCATGTACATTGGCCAAACCGGACAGTCTCTACACATAAGAATTAATGGACACAAATCTGACATCAGGAATCATAATACTCAAAAACCAGTGGGAGAACACTTTAATCTGTCTGGTCATTCAATGACAGACCTGCGGGTGGCTATATTACAACAGAAAAACTTCAAAAACAGACTCCAACGAGAGACTGCTGAGCTGGAATTGATATGCAAACTAGACACAATCAACTCAGGATTGAATAAGGACTGGGAATGGCTGAGCCATTACAAACATTGAATCTATCTCCCCCTGTAAGTATTCTCACACTTCTTATCAAACTGTCTGTACTGGGCAATCTTGATTATCACTTCAAAAGTTTTTTTTCTCTTACTTAATTGGCCTCTCAGAGTTGGTAAGATAACTCCCACCTGTTTATGCTCTCTGTATGTGTGTATATATATCTCCTCAATATTTATTCCACTCTGTATGCATCCGAAGAAGTGGGCTGTAGTCCACGAAAGCTTATGCTCTAATAAATTTGTTAGTCTCTAAGGTGCCACAAGTACTCCTGTTCTTTTTACAGCTAGGTTTATATTGCTAGAAAAAGCAAGCGAAACTTCACTGATGTCAGTGAAGTTGCTCCCATTTATATCAGCGATACATTTGGCCCACAGAAATAGTCTCCTCAGACATTATTGAAACTTGCAAAATTAAAGTTTTGTGGAGGGATGAGTCAATTTTAAGAAGTCCAGCACTCATTGCATGAGAAATGTGAAATATTCTCATAATAAAATTAGGGAAGGGATCATATATTGGGAGAGCAGAGATGTATGTTTATCAAAATGCATACAATGATGTGATGCTACTCTACTAAAGAGAAATCAGTTGAGAGCATGTTTTAAAAAGTATCTTAAATTATAATGCTGTCCAAGAGAAATGTCACTCTAACGTATCTCCTTGTTAAAAGCAACAAAGAGTCCTGTTGCACCTTATAGACTAGCAGATGTATTGGAGCATAAGCTTTCATGGGTGAATATCCACTTCGTCAGACGCATGCGTATTCACCCACGAAAGCTTATACTCCGATACATCTGTTAGTCTATAAGGTGCCACAGGACTCTTTGTTGCTTTTTACAGATCCAGACTAACACGGCTACCCCTCTGATACGTTTCTCCTTGTTGAAGATTATACTGTTTATGACGCCTCGATGCTGGTATGATGATAAACTGAATATATTGGCTCTTTAAACTCTGCTTACTGGACTAAAACAACGATAACTGTTTAGAAAGCTGGTTGCATGCTACTCTGAAAGTGGGACATATGAGTGTAAGCTTCTGCTTCTTGCATGTTGGCAAAACAAGATGGGGGGTTGGGGAGCAACTACTGAGACAGGGAGGAATGACTGACCATGTATGTACTGGGAATCATTAGAAAAGGAGATGCCACATCAGTGAATTGCAAGACGCTTACCCCATGAGAATGGAGATAAGCTCATACAACTCAACTTTTCGGTGTCATTTAATTCTCTTGGTTGTGAGCAGGAGAACTATCACATCACCTTAGCTTAATTTTCAATAAATCTATAGATCTTAGCTTATTTATTTTCTCCGTTAAGAATGAGAGAGAATTTAAAATGGTGAAACATGACTAAAGATAACTGAAAGGACACAGCTAGTTCTTTGCTAGGCAAAGGGTAAAAAGGAGACAGGGTAAAAAGGAGAGGACTCCGCACAGAAAAGTCAGTGTTTGTATCTTTAAATTATGACATGTCCCAATCTCCAGCATAATCCAAAAGAGACTTCACAAACAATTTTCCAGCATCTTTACTGTATTCTCTAAAAGCTTTTTGTAAGCTACATAGGCTAAATGATTTAGATTAGCTCAACATATTAAAGTCTACTTTTATATGATCTCACATAAAACTTTAACCAGCAAGTGATCACTTCTGGGACAACACTTTAGCAAATCTCCACAGAGAAATCTTCAGCACTAAATGCAGAATATTCCTGACAAAAACAAAAAAAACCCAAAGCCCATGCAAGCAATCTTGTTTCATCTGATAGCATTGTTAAAAAAATTGCTAAAAGGAAATATTAGATCTTTACTTTAAAAAGTTAATTTAGAAATATTACCATTTTGTTAGCAATAATTAAACTAACAAGAAAGTATTAAAAGGTAAAAAGAAAGACCATGTACAATCACCAATACTTGACAGTATAGAGGGCATGTTGCACTGAAGTATATATCACATGTTAAGAGAAAAAAATGGGAGAAGTTCTAAAGTACTCACTCAAGCCTCATTCAGAGAAAACTCCCACTGAACTCTTTGGCATGCATAGGGCAGTGCACCAGAATCAGAACCTGAACACCTGATTTTATGTTCAGTTTTTACCTCTGCCATTAACTTTGACCTTGGAGAAAGTTACTTAAATTTCTTAGTATCTGAGTTTCCACATTTGTAAAATGGGGATGTAACGAGGCGGTGGGATACCCCACAGCCTTGCTGAGGGCCGAACCTCCCCTAACACCAATGTGGGCGGAGCCACTGGGTCTGCTGCCCGCCCCTCAGAGGTCACGGCGCCGACCCAGAAGTATAAAAGCCCGCCTACAGAGCTCAGTGGAGAACAAACCGGCGGAGAGAGCAGACGTCTGTGGCCGAGCTCCTGCTTGGGAGACAGCAGGTAGGCCTGCTTGAGGGCCTGAGCTCCAGACTGCGTGGTTGCTGCCCCTCCCTGATTGAGGGCCCGGGGCTTTTCCTGAACTATTGGCTCCGCCCCTGCTTAAGAGCCTGAGCCCCTAACCGTGTATTTGCTGTCCCACACTACCACTGGACCAGGACTGACGGTGGACCAGAACGAGGCGGTGGGATACCCAACAGACCCGCTGAGGGCTGAATCTCGGCAGAGACTTCTACAGGGGATAATACTTTTCTAAAGCTCTTTGGAGGCCATGAATGAAGTGTGAAATAGGTAAAACTGAGGAGAGTAATAATAGCTAAGTAAGAGCTAAAGCCCAAGATTTTTAAAGACATTTAGGCATTGCTTCAGTCAACAATGCAATGCCTAACTGACTTGACTTAAGAGCCTAAGTCTCACTGAAAGTCAATGAGATAAGTCAGTCAGTGAGACTTAGGCTCCTAAATCAGTTAAACATTGCAACACAGGTGGAGCAATACCTAAATGCCTTTAAAAATCTGGGCCCAAACCTTCTATTTCTGCCACTCCATCCCTTGCTAATAGCAAGGTGTCTTGTTGGGGTTGGTAATGTGCCTGGCACTTTCCATCACATACAGCACAGAGGAGAGTCACAATCTTTTCCTTACTGCAGTCTCTATTGTCAACTATACTACAGAGATCTCTGAAGATCCCTCACACGACACTTAGAACAAGCGACTAACCTGACTGTATCTTTGAAGCCAGTGGGGTGGAGGAAAGGCAGCCAGCATCCTATGAAGATGCCAAGAAGAGAAGAAGGCCCTGAAGCTGGAAACTTCACACATACAGAAGATTTCTAAAAAGAGACTTGGGCAGGGGAGTGATAGAGTTCTGTGGTTGAAGTGAGAGGGAGGCATAGAGGCATCATGAAGACAATTATTCTTGTAAGATTTGCACCTATTTTGCTTGCATGGTCTGGTCCAAAGTGTTTTCAGGGGTGGACAAAAATCCTAACTCCAAATTATAATATAGAAGTGGTCCCAATCAGGGTCTAAATCCCACTGTCTTGGCCCATCTCTGCTCAAAAGATCAATATGTACAACAGATGCAAGACAAAAAGAGTATCAGTTATACAGACTATGATGGTTGGTTTCTTATGAAGTAAATATTTAAAGCACATTCAAATCTTATGCTCCAGAGTTAAATGCTGAACTGGAAAGAGAGCTTATCCTCAGAATTCTTACCTGGATGGTGATTTTTCATACATTACAGTAACTCCTCACTTAACGTTGTAGTTATGTTCCTGAAAAATGCAACTTTAAGCAAAACTATGTTAAGCGAATCCAATTTCCCCATAAGAATTAATGTAAATGGGGGGGGGGGGGTTGGGTTCCAGGGAAATTTTTTTCACCAGACAAAAGATTATATATATAAACACACACACACACACACAGTATAAGTTTTAAACAAACAATTTAATACTGGTACATGGTGATGATGATTGTGAAGCTTGGTTGAGGTGGAGGAGTCAGAGGGTGGGATATTTCCCTTACTGCTAAATGATGAACTAGCAATTGGCTGAGCCCTCAAGGGTTAACTCTCTCTCTACACAAAGCAGCAGGAATGGAGGGAGTGATATGCGCATTTCCCTTAAGTACACTTCCTTGTTAATTAGATCAGCTTGCTGAGAGACAGCTGCTGCAAGCTCCCTCTGTCCTGAGTTGTGGTCTGTCCCCCCTGCTCTATGGAAGATGGGGTAAGTGGGGTGCAGCAGCAGGGGGAGGGGGACACCCTGACATTAGCCCCCCTCTTTCTTCCCACCCCCCGCACACAGCACGCAGGAGTCTTGGGGATCAGCTCCAAGGCAGAGGGCAGGAGCAGCACATGGCAGTGCGGGGAGGGATACAGCTGAACTGCAGACAGCTGCTGCACAGGGAACTTAGGGTAGTGGGGAGCTGATAGGGGGCTGCCGGTCCACCCTGCTTCCAAGCCCCCACACCAGCTAGCTGCAACCAGGACGACTTTAAATAAGGAGTTTATGTATATATCTATATACTTCTGAGCATCAAAATGTTTCCTGACAACCATAGTGAACTTTTGTCCACTAATTTGCATTTATGTTACCCCATCTTGCCACCTCTGCCAGACTGGAAATAGCCTCAGCTGATCACCATGGTTAAAAGTTCCCACAAAAAAGAATGAAATAGTAATACTTAGCACTTTTCACCAATAGATCTCAAGGCACTTTACAAAGGTGGTCAGCAGACATGTTACAGATGGGGAAACTCAGACTCAGAGCAGCAAACTGACTTGCCCAAGATCACCCAACAGGCCAGTGCCAGTAATAGAACCCAGGTCTCCTGACTCTCAGTCCAGTGCACTACTCACTATGCTATACTGCCTTCCATAATATAAGGATTTTTGGAAAGTGTTAATGCTACTGGACTCATTATACATGTTCTTTCCAGTTCTCTTTTCATAATTGATCCTTCTATTTTTTAAAAATAATTTCTACAAAACTCTATTCAGGGTGGCATCATTGCACAGCAGTGCTTAGCTTAAATTAAGTCTTGATGCACCAATCTAGCTTGTTGCTGATGCACCAATCTAGCTTGTTGTTGAAAATCTAGATGAGGTAATTAACTTGCAGTGCATGGGGCAAGATAAAGTACTCAAGGGAGTGATTCTTGTGTTGAATGAATACTCCTTTCAACTGATCAAGATGGCACCATATCTTCTGACACTCTTTCAGCAATTATTTCACAGGGAAAGAAGACAGATACAAGCATTGCTGAACTGAAAACTGTAATGTCTGCAAGCATGGATTTATTGTAAAAATAAATAAAATAGAAGTGTTTAGACAGTAAATAGGACTCTCTGATCACAATGGGAGAAAATATGAAAGTACAAATATTAGGAAGGCAGGAAGAGGACTTAAGAGTTTCTGCGCTGAAATCCTCTTCTCCAGGTCAGGAGGCTATCGTTTCAATTATGATAAAAGATAAAGCCCTACAGAATAAGATGTAGGAAGGAGAACCATGCACAAATTTGAAGCCTTCCAACAATAAGTATTTGTGTGCAAATTGAGGGTTTGGACTCTGAAGGTTTTTTCAGAGGCTATCTGATCTGTTCTTTCCGGCTAATTTATGTGCCATGGTGAAGGTGGCATATACCCATGGGGTCCCTGCTAAACAATTGCCTATTTCTTAGTTACACATGCTGTTTTGGTAGTGTGGAACAAATCTGAAAAGCTAATATTCCTGTGACTCAAAGGCCCAAGGCCGGCTCCAGGCACCAGCTTAACAAGCACCTGCGGCAATTCAGGGGCAGCAGGTCCCTCACTCCCTCTAGGAGCGAAGGACCTGCCGCTGAACTGTCACCGCCGATTGCGGCTTTTCCCCCCCCCCCCATTGCTGCTGCCGATCGCAATCACGGCTTTTTTTTTTTTCTTTTTGCTTGGGGTGGCAGAAATGCTGGAGCTGGCCCTGCAAAGGCCCATTGGTGCCAACTAGCAAAGGATTCAGTACTACAAGCGGTCCATTTCCTGGACACTACTGTGCTAATAAACGATGGTCACATAAATACCACCCTATACCGGAAACCTACTGACCGCTACACTTACCTACATGCCTCCAGCTTCCATCCAAGACACACCACACGATCCATTGTCTACAGCCAAGGACTGGGAATGGCTGAGCCATTACAAACATTGATTCTATCTCCCCTTGTAAGTATGCTCACACTTATTATCAAACTGTTTGTACTGGGCTATCTTGATTATCACTTCAAAAGTTTTTTTTCTCTTAATTAATTGGCCTCTCAGAGTTGGTAAGACAACTCCCACCTGTTTATGCTCTCTGTATGTGTGTATATATATCTCCTCAATATATGTTCCATTCTATATGCTCTAATAAATTTGTTAGTCTCTAAGGTGCCACAAGTACTCCTGTTCTTTTTGCGGATACAGACTAACACGGCTGCTACTCTGAAACCTAAAAGGCCTGAGAAACTCACTACAGCTAACATATTGCTTTCATGGTAATTAATCATGAATAAGCCCTTGTATGGAATCAAAATGAAAGCTGGTGTTACACTGGTCATTCATATAATTAGAGATGCATATATGGATGAGGTGTTCAGGATTATGTGTACCTATTAATAATATTTTGAACTACGTAACCAAGGAGAGTTGACAAATGGGTTTTCTGCCAGACAAAGCTGTGTATTCGACCATCCCCATCTTTGATGTAAATTACACATTGTAAGTCAAACATAATGTGAGCTATCTGTGCATTCCAAGTCAACATGAGGATGTGATGTGAACATGGGAAGACGCTGAAGATTCAACCACAGTAAGTTGTCCCCCTGTCTCTGGAGTGCAACAACAACAAACTTTGGGGTATAGGAGGAATGCCAAAGGACCCCCGTTTTACCATGCACCTAGGGAGTAATCAAACAGTGCAGTTACATTCATGAAAAAGGGATCTCAACCAGGGTTTTGTTGAGAGCACTGTAAAGGACATTTGGATAGACATTACAACAGACTTCTTTAGACAAGGGCTTAACTGGTTAAAGTCAAGTTTAGGCTATAAAAAGCATGTTATATGTTTTATTTGTAACCTGTTGCTTGTGTGTGTATTGTCCCTTTGGGGACAGCTTACCTGGTAATTTCTGTGAGTTTTCAGTGAATAGGGGCTGGACACTACAGGGGGACACTTTAGGAGAACTTGGAAACTGGGGTACACCTAGTGTAATCTTCAAGGCGAACTCATGCCTAGCATAAATCCAGAGGAGAGTGCTTGAGTGTCAGAAAGGCTGGCAGTGTCACAGAGCAGATACTCAGCTCCAAAAAGAAAGACTTCTTGTTGGAAGCAGGGAGTAACACATTGCTCTCAGTCCTAGGTACCCTGAGGAAAATGTCACAATTCCCAAACTGGAATAAATCCAGGTGATACAGTTTAAATTCTGAAGAGAAGACATGCTATGGACAGTTACGTTGACATTATGAGATCTGGAATTGAACTGTGCTTTTTTTTTTTTTTTTTTTTTAAAGACACAGTGGCAGTACATGGTACTAACGTAGATTACGTCTTTAAAATATCAAATGAATCATTGATATTTGTGCAGAATCAACTGAAATTTAATCAATTACAAGGCAAAACAATGCATTTGAAGAACAGCAGTTATTCTTGTCCAAATGTAAAATTCTGTTAAGTATTTTTTTCTGCTCCTAATAAAGTGATATAATATACAAAGTTACAAAATTTTAAGAGACAAATAGAAACTAGACTGCATTATTTAATATGAGCAAAGTGTTCTGTTAAAAAATATAAAACATTTGTATCAGCTGTTCTTTTGTTAATATCAGTTTAACTGTTCTATAGACATTAATAAGTTACTAGATAGATATTCAATATTAAGACTTGCATGGACCTAAACTTGCAGGAGTAGAGATAATATTAACAAGACTAGATTGCTCCTTATGCTTTATTACCACAGTCTTCACTCCAATACTCTTGTAAATGTCCTCTGCTTCTTATGCTTTGGAAAAACTGTTGAGCAGAGCTGATGAAAAAAATTCATAGAAATACATTTTTGGCAAAAAATGCAACAAAATAAAAATTATTATTTTTGTTTTCAATCAAAAATTTCCAGATTTTGTTTAAAAGTATCTTGACTTGATTTTTTTAACTGAACAAACAGGAAATTAATTCAAATATTTATTTTCCATAAAATACCACTTTTTTGATCAGCCTTACTTGTTGAGATATTAAGTGCTGCCAACTATATTGACATGTTGGCAAAAAGCTGATCATGGCTTGGACAAAAAAAACTGGTTAGTCCAGCTACACAATACATGCCTCAAATTACAGGGCATTTACAATCTCTTAGATCTGATTACTGACCTACAGAGGGCTTTGATATTCTCTTTCATTTCACATTACCACTTCTGCCCCATCTAGACCTTTTAATTTTTCTGCAGTGGATTACTTCATGGTCTCTGAAGATGAAACCAGCTGGAGCATAAACATTTCTTCTCTTTGTACCCAAGATTTTTATATAAGAGATATATATTCCCATTCTAAACAGCTATTGAATGGCCGGGTCTCTAGAGGATTTTAAAAGATAAACTGAACACTTCAGGCCTGATTGCCCACTGCTTTGCACTTAGAGCAATTTACATCTGTGCAAGGTTGCTGTAAAATGCTATCAAATTTGAATAGAGCATTTTATGGAAACTGTGCACAGGTGTAAATGACTCCACAAGATGAAAGGCACATATTAAAAGTTGGAAACTTTGGAGTGTTTTATGGAGTTTTTTTAAAAACTGACTTTCACACTAGCTGTGTCCAGAAACGCTGACTCAACGTTTTTCTTTACCATCCGTAGCTGCCAAGGGCCTCTGTGGTATAGAAAGACAAAGATCAGTTTGGAGGAACAGAATCCATTATAGACTTCAAGGCCAAAAGGGACCATTGTGCACAATGTTAAGTGACTTGCATCTGAAGAAGTGAGGTTCTTACCCACGAAAGCTTATGCTCCCAATACTTCTGTTAGTCTTAAAGGTGCCACAGGACCCTCTGTTGCTTTTTACAGATTCAGACTAACACGGCTACCCCTCTGAATGTTAAGTGTTGAAAGCTGTAATGTTGTTGCCTCAGTAACGCTGTTCAGGCTGCTCAGTGCTTCTGTCCTTGGAGCTCCAGAGTTATCAGTACGAATAGCAAATAATTCAGCTTCCTAATTGGCAGACCTCGATGCTACTCATAAAGGGACTGTTTGGTGACAAAGGCACACAACCAGGTTTATTGCCCTCAAGGTACAGTCCTGGTACCTTGGGCTCCATGGTTACAGGTACAGTAACACGTGCGTGCCCAATGGCTCAGTCAGCAGCAGGAGTCTCTGCTGTCCCCTAGGCCACACAAAGGGTTAAGGCAAATCACCCCGACATTTATAGACTAAGACAAAGAACTGGGATAAACAACTTATGTACCACCTTACATGTTTCATGACATCTGTTTGCTACCTTGCCTTGTTCCTGATATCTCAGATACAAGCTCCCTATTCATTATTTTGTCAAACCATCTTATTTTGTACTAGACTGCAATGTAGCTATACTAGCTGAAATATATTTACATAAATATCTAGTGCCTAGTACACTAGCAACAACTTTTCCAAGTTCATGTACTGGACAATGAACTTGTAAGAATCTGATTTAATACATGGCCTGCCTTCAGTTCACTGCCTCTGGTTCAGGCCTCAGACCTTGCACCAGGCCCACTGCTCCAGTCTCTCGCTCGCTCTCTGCCACATACAACTTAGAACTTCCCCAAAATAATCCCTATAGCATATCTCTTAGAAAAAAACATCCAATCTTGATTTTAAAATTACCATGGTTGGAAAATCTCCCATAACCCTTGATAAATTGTTAATTACTCTCACAATTAAAAATATATGCATTATTTCCAGTCTGAATTGGTCTAGCTTAAAATTCCAGCCATTGGATCACGTTATACCATTGTCTGCTAGAGTGAATAACCCATTATTAAAATATTTGATCCCTATGTAGGTATTTATAGGCTGTGATCAAGTCACCCCTTAAACTAAATAGACAGACACAAGGAGCTCAATCACTATAAGGCATGTTTTCTAATCCTTTAATCATTCTCATGGCTCTTCTCTGAACCTTCTCCAATTTATCAACACCTTTCTTGAATTGTGGACACCAGAACTGGACACAGTGTTCCAGCAATCACTGACCCACCAGGGCCAAATACAGAGGTAAAATAACCTACTTGATGTTCCAAAGATCCCTTAAATGCCTTTGGCCACAGTGTCACACTGGGATCTCATGTTCAGCTAATTATCCCAGAAAGCAGTGGTGCTGAAAAAGATGCGTCAGGTGGGGATGGATAGAATCCCCCATCCTATAAGTATGGTTTACAATTTTTGTTCCTAGATGTATACATTTACATTTAGCTGTATTAAAACACATGTTGTTTGCTTGAGCCCAGCTTACCAAGCAATTCAGATTGCTCTGGATCAGTAACCAAGCCTTTTCATTATTTACCATTCCCCCAATATTTTGTCATCTGCAAACTTTATCAGTGATGATTCTATGTTTTCTTCCAGATCATTGATAAAAATGTTAAGTAATATAGGCCAAAAAAACAATCCCTGTAGGAACCCCCTGGAAACACACTCACTTAATGATGATTCAACATTTACAATTACATTTTAAGACCTATCAGGTAGCTAGTTTTTATTCCATTTAAGTGTGCCATGTTAATTTTATATTATTTTAGTTTTTTAATTAAAATGTTATGCAGTACCAAGTCAAATGCCTTACAGAAGTCTAAATGTATTATATCAACCACACTGGTAATCTCATTAAAAAGAGAGAGAGAGAGAGAGATATCTAATTAGTCTGACAGGCTCTATTTTCCATAAACTCATGTTGATTGTCATTAATTATTTTACTCTCCTTTAAATCTTGATTAATCAAGTTCTGTATAAGCTGCTCCATTATCTTGCCCAGATTCGATGTCAGAGAGCGTACAATTACCCAGATCATCCTGTTTACCCTTTTAAAATATTGCACAACATTAGCTTTGTTTGAGTTTTCTGGAACTTCCCCACGTGTCCTAAACTTATTGGAAATCACCATTAACAGTCATACAAGGTCCTCAGCCAGTTCTGTTAAAACTCTTGGATGCAAGTTATCCAGACCTACAATGACTGATGTGATCTTGAAAAACTATTTAAACAACTAAAAACAGTAGTTAGATTCTGTTCAGCAACAGAATAAGAAAAAATATTTAAGGAAAGAAAACTCTGAGGGTTAAGAAATACCAATGATAGAGGGGGGAAATAAGCAGCAATATATTGCCATATAAAAAATTGTTTTCCTTCAGATACATAGAACTCTCTTAATGTAGAAAAATGCAGATTAGTGCATAGTTGATATTTTAATTAGAAAAGATTCAGTTCACGGGAAATTTTCCAATCAAAGAAATATGCCAAGCTTTGCAGGACAAGCCTTTGACCTACAGATATAGGAAGCAAAACTCACTCCCCAACTATCAGTAAAAGGAAAAAAAACATGCCCCCTACAAATGTCAGAAGCATCTCTGAATATTCTTCTATTATTGATGCACACGGTAAACACTGATGGGTTAAGAAATGTTCAAATATACTACAATTTAGATTTTGTTCAATGTATTTTGTAATACTGATCATTTCTCCTCCAACTTCCAGAAGCTGAGCCTGTTTACCCTTGTTCAGTGCTTAAACAAGCACAGGAGACTGGACGATGAATAGTAGCGAGAGAATAATCTTATTCAAAAATGAACCTTAACCAAAGAAATCTAAAATTGTAATATTCCATTTGCAATTGCCACTCTGGCAACCTGGATACAGTAATTAAACTCAAAGCCCATGTCTCATGCTGGAATACTGATCATCAACTGACTGACCAACTCGTAATATTAAAGTGTTGCTCTGACCACAAATGAACCTTCCCAAATATTAATGAATTAATAAATGAAGTAATACTAACATCAGTACTTCCTGTTTTTTCCCCCATTTTAAAAGGAAAGTTGAAATGGCTTTGTTTAGATCTAAACACAAATGGTTTCACATGCTCCCTGAACGATATAATCTCATCTCAATTTCTGCTAGATTGATATTCTACTGCATGTGTTTTCCAGCATTGTACAAAGAGTTTCATTTCCTAAACATTTGGAGAATAAATCTAAAGATTACTCACAAATCCCTTTTATATGCACTTTTCTGTAGTTCAGTTCCTCTTGCCTAGTTTATTTAATTATTCTTTAGCATTCATATACATGGTATGTTACATTTTCTAGATTTCTAAAAATATTCTAAATGACAAGGCCTTTTCTGATGAAAGGTTATGGCTGAAAAGTTAATTGTATAAAAGAAACTAATAGAATGAGAAGTGAACATGCAAATGAAATATCCCAAATTGTAAAGAGAAATCCAAGTGACAGAAAAGGAATATGAGGTCTGGGGAAAAACTCCCATGTAAAATTTGTAAGTTTTCTAAACTAGGAGAAAGATGGTTGAGATAATAGACCATTAATCAGGATATCTGGTATCAATTCCCACCTCTGCCAGAGACTTCCTATGTGGCCTTCGGCCAGTCACTTAATCCCATTTTTGCCTCGGTTTCTGCGAAACAGGATAATATTACTGGCATATTCATTTGTTAGCTGTTAGGGCAGGGAATCTATTTTATATAGTAGCTGGCACCCCAGCACCCTGATCTCGATTGGAGCCTCTAGTTGCTACCATAATACAAACAAATACCAAAAAAAACCAAAAAAACCCGATAATAGCCTTGCAAATAAAACCATAGTGTCAACTCTTCTCTCAGTCATCCAGGTGAACGTCCCATTGTTTCCAGTATGAAGGCTGTCTTCTCAGTACACAGATTCAATGGGGTCTTGATGTTTTGAAGAAACATGCATTCTGAAGCAGAACTTTTGCAATGGCTCCTTTCTTACACACACTCACACTGAGTGTATGTGGTTAGAGACAATTACATGGTATACTTGTCATTATGTAGCAGCAAGATAGAGGTGATCATCTTCTTCTTCTTCAAGATAGAGGAGATCAAGTCTCTTCCACAGGGTAAGTGTTGATTTTAGACAGCAGTGTTAAACAGAGAACAGACCTTTCATGTCATAGGAGAGTCTTAGGAGATATACAGCCTCTCAGAGTGAAACCAACAATATCAGCAACTTCTAGAATGTAACATCTCTTCACTTTATCGTCCTGCCACAAGTGAAAGGACTGCACTGAGTAGGCCTTCTAGAATGCTACCACTGTAACTGGTCTATCTGTAGAGTTCATAGGCTGCACTTGGGGTATCATGTCAATCTAGTTAGAAATAAACTGAGGTGGGTCATTTCTACTAGCCTGCTACAGAGTTAATTAACACAATAAGGTGCTTTATATAAAGCAACAGTGAACACATTGCTAACCATACTTTAGACCTGCGGTTTTCAAACTGTGGGTCAGGACCCAAAAGTGGGTCATGACCCCATTTTAATGGGCTCACCGGGGCTGGCTTAAACTTGCTGGGGCCCAGGGCCAAAGCTGAAGCCTGTGATGGCAGGGCGTGGGTGGGCTCAGCCTTTGGTCCCCTCTCCCAGGGGTCCTATAGTCAGAAGGGGGTTGCGGTGCAATGACGTTTGAGAACCCCTGGTTTAGACATAACCTATCATAAAGTTAGAGAGAGCAGTCTCAAATATTTTGTTCCTATATAGTTTTATAGTCAAATTTTCAACCATTTTCCAAAGTAAATGCAAACTCTACACAGCATTGTCTAATGATGGCATATATGGACAGATTTTCAGAAATGCTCATCACAATCTCCTTGTGGCATTTATGGCCAGATTTTAAAGAGAGATTAGCACTTCTAAAAATTTGACCAATAATGATTAAATTGGCTTGCTGACTTAGTTATTGTCTTCATCATTTTAGCCTGGTCAAAAAGAGGTGGAAATAGCTTCTAAATTAAGTCAAACCATGTAATTTGTGGTGGGCAGCCTGCAGCCCATCAGGGTAATATGCTGGCGGGCCTCCAGACAGTTTGTTTACATTTGCATGGCCACCTGCAGCTCCCAGTGGCTGCGGTTCACTGTTCCTGGCCAATGGGAGCTGCAGGAAGCAGCATGGGCCACAGGGATGCGTTGACCACTGCTTCCTGTAGCTATTATTGACCGGGAATGGCAAATCATGGCCACTAGGAGCTGTGGACAGCCATGCAAATGTAAACAAACTGTCTGGTGGCCTGTCAGCAGATTACCCTGATGCGCCGCATGCGGCCCACCACTGATCTAATCTATAGATCTAGATATTTTATAAAACCATTTAAAAAGAAATATGAATGCACATGAAAATAATTCCCTTATATCTTATTCCCCCTTCCAGAAGGTTTTTTTTTTTTTTTTTAAACAACTTACTGAGTTGAAAAATATGTATACTGATTTTTCAAGTGAGTATTCACAGGGAACACTGAAATACTTGAAGTCAAATTTTGCTGTCACTTACACCAGTGTATATCCCAAGGAAGTTCACGAAGTCCAGGGGCTTACTCCAGATGTATAAGAAATGGAGAGCAAACCCTAGCTCTTAAAGCTCTCCAAGATATTGCCTGAAATAAACAAACATATTCAAAAATATATGCAATGATTTGGGAGAGAAGAAAAAAAAAGGATCTACTTTTTCTGGAGCTATTACAGACATCATCCAGCCAATCTATTTTATTAACCTGCTGTATAAATAGGTACACTGAATAATTAGTGTTCTTTATCTATGCTTCTCAAAAGATGTATTTCCGTATTTTGAGGGAAACATATGGTCTATGAAAAGGTTCCTTCTTCATCTGCATTGTAATTAAGTACTACTAAAGGTGTTGTACAAAGAGCTTTTTTTCCCAACCCTAGAACAGAGTGGCTGCAATCAGAAGTGTCACAATTTGGCCCTTAGATTTGGCACTGCATGACAACTGCAGAAAATTGACCACTATTTAAACCAACTGGATTGCATATTTGATCTGAGGTTTTTTAATGAATATCTATTCATAATCTAGCTCAAATTGCTTTTCACAGAACTCATTCCCACTTAACTCCAACTTAACATACATAAAATAGATATTTTATGAAAGTTAAATATTCAAGATACAAAGTACCAACATAAACAGTGAAAGAAATCATGATGAAAGACACTCAAAAAATCACTACAATTCCTCAAACACTTCACAGTGTCAGACAAACTAATTCCAGCAAACAGCAGCTCTCTTAATTTTTCTAAATGACACATTCGGGAAACAAAGCAAAATAAAAGAATCATCAGCTCAGCATTTAGAACAACATGTTTTGACAGTATATTTTTATACTAATTCCACTCCTCCAATAAAAGTGCCACCTTGCAATCTTTTAATTCTATTCAGAGTATACCAAGTTGATCATCTCATTCTTCTCCTGCATAAAACCCAGAGCATACACAATGACAGTGTAATCAACATTGAAATGAATTCACAAGACATTGTCTAATCTTGTAAAGACCAGGAAAGCTGTAACAATGAGAAGCCTATTTACCACCCGGTATGGATCAGTTTCGTAAAACTGATACTCTCAAAGCTTCCAATGAAATTAATGAACAGAGAGAAGAAGAGAGATAACATCTAAGGACTAATCCTATAAGATGCTGAGCCCCCACATTTTCACAGACTTCACTAGAAGCTGAGAGTACTCATCGCCATGCAGGATTGGAGCGTAAGAAGTATTCTAAACTTCGGCGATGCATCCAAATGCATTTATCTACCTTTTGCAGGAGGTTCACTTCACCCTCTTTTATTCATGGTAAGTGCATTTCTCGAGACCTCTGACACATACGTACCTCCAGTTGGAAACTGTATTTTATTTCTTTAGATTTATAAAGGTGTGTATTCTGTACTCTAGGTGCAAACACAGCAGCTTTATACAAAATAAAGAAATAAATTCATGTACTAGAATCAGAAATGAATTGCATCAATGGCCACACAGAACATTATCTAACCAGCCCACCCACCATGACTGATAACTTCCCTTCTTAACTCTCCTCCGAACATAAGTACACATTGCATTGAAGCTCTGAAGGCTAACAAACTCCATTTGCAGATTCCAGTGTACAATATCCGTCACTGAAAACATCCTGCCACTAGCTCCACCACACAAAGCAAATAGATTCTAGTTTGATTGCCTCAGCTTTTTGCAACTGTCACATTATCATATAGCAGGTGAGGTAATATATTTTATTAAATCGACTTCTGTTGGTGAGAGACAAGCTTTCAAGCCACACAGAGCTCTTTTTTTTGTCTCTCTTACGAACAGAAGTTGATTCAATAAAAGGTAATAACCTCACCCACCTTGTCAAATATCCTGGGAATGACATGGTTACAGCTACATGGTATACATTATCAAAAACAGAAAAGCAGTTTCTAGGTTGACTTGATCCAAACCGTTTTAGGGATTCAAATAAAAACCAGTAGCTTGGATTGCACCAAGAAAGAAACTGGAAATCATTGCTGATCTCACTGTTAACATCTGCAAAGCCACTTCATTATCATTCACATCCCTCCTTAAAAGTCTTCTTTGCTGTGATGCCTGCAAACAATAGTTAGGCAGTTGGTTTGCTGTGACCACTGTTTTTTATGCTCACCAACATCTCATTGTTTCCTTGCATTTCCGCAAATGTTTAAGGCACTAGACAACGGGTGGATAAAACTTCAATTATAAGCTCTCTGGGACAGGGAGTGTCTTTGCTAGAGGTTTGTACAGTGCCTAGCACAATGTAGCGTTGGTTTCCACCAATTACTGTAAGTACTGTAATATAAATTATAAATGAGACTGGGCTTCTTGGAGGAAGCACCTCCCAGCAAGCAGGTACCAACAATCTCCGCTAACTGAAGTTTTTGAATCTTCTTAATCTATTATGCTGTACTGGTTATAAAATATGGACACCATATACCTTTAATAATTTTAGTAGTTTGAATGTTCAGGTATTTTTAGTAAGTTTCCATTTTAAAAAAATATTACTTTTTTAAAAAGTACGCACACACACACACACACAAAACCCCAAAATATTCTTCACCTGAGAGGGGTTAGACTTTTTGCTTATATAAAAATATTACTGTTACATAAAGTAGCAATTTATGCAGGTATTGCCAATAGAACAAGGTTTTGGGGAGAAAAAAAAACCACCTCTGTTGGGGACAGCAAGAAATAGAGGACAATTTTTCAACACAATGCATTATTGAAAAATATATTTTATAAAGGGGAAAACAAGTTTGATTTTATAAAGACTTGCATTTAAACATGGGAACTTCCCAAAGCCAATCAAGTTCATACTATTAGGGTATTCCACATGAATGCTCCAGGGCCATACTTAGATTAGACACACTTGTGCATCTGTTATTGTTTATTTGTCATTCTAGAGATAATAGAGCATCATTCTCCCTTCATCACCACAAAAGCAGCAAAAGTTAACAAGGCTCTCTGAGGTGGCACAACAAACACATGCCCATGAATGAGCGAGATATGTATTGTAGGAGCTATTGTAATAAATGGTTTCTTGTTAAATAATTGATTTCTGAGACATCAGATCATCAAGGCCGGTTTGATTTATTCAGGTCAAGTTGCCCTAACGAAAGATATGACACCATGTTACAGAAAGGCCTGGGGTCACCAAGCTATCAGCTTGCTCTGAGCCAAAGTGGTTTACAATCTACAGGTCTTTTATAACCGCTATTCTTTTTTTATTCGTATCACAATTTGCAACTAACTATGTAACTTATTATTGTACAATTGCTATCAAATGTCTACCTTGCAGTTAGTCATCTGGATAGTTACATTTAATGCATTCCACATTTCCAGTGTAAAAAAGGCCACAACAATTTTGGCAAACAGAGACAATAACACTTCTTAATTAATCATTTATTTTTCCCTTTGTAGTTGGAACATTTTACGCTTTTGTGACACTTACTCCTCACAATCTTATAACTTATCATTCAAGTAGTTTAGAGCTATTACAAGCATATATATTTAAACAGCTGCAAAAATTAGTCTGAAAAATAGGTATATTTTAGGTATATTTTCACTCTATAAGCAATGTAAAATCTGCTTGCTAACATTTTTATTATCTCTCTTTCTTTGCAAATCTTCATGGACATCTTGATTAACAATTCTTTAGCATAAATTTAGAGTTTCAGGCCCATTATGTTAACATGATGTAAATGGACTGAAAGCTGCATTAAAGGTTAAACCAGGTTAGAAATCACCCTCTTCCTAAAAACATCTACACTCAGTTTTTCTCCCAAAGAGGTATTTGTTTCAGCCACTGAAAATACATATTACATGATTTCAACGTCCCAGACAAGCTGGGTTACCACATTACTTGCAGATATTTTGACAGTACCCATACTTGGCTACTACTATAAGTGGTGTTCCTGCCAAACGTCCATCTTTAGCAACATCTTATATCTGGGTCTTATAGTTTTAAAGCAGCACTCAGCCATGTCCCAGGAATACGAATAGGTTCAGCTCATCAACTCTCTTGGTTTAAATTTTGTAAGTCTTCCCTTTCTAAACCTTCATCTGGTATTAGAGAACTCTTTCTTGAAACTGTTCTAACTTTAAGCTACTAGTTTAAACCAACTTGCATATTTTGTTTTTTGGAATGAATGTTTTTAGAATGAAAACCCAGTAACATTAATGGAAATTGCCTTATTGATCCAGCCCAGTTTGTTAGAACAAGAGTAACATGTACTGAAGATCCATATTCTGGAGCATCATGTCTATATGACTGCAGCTTACTTTTGTATAGTCTAGTGGCTTTACTGAGTGCTGCTAAGACCCTTAAAAGGAGAATGCTTAACCAGCCAAAGGGTGACCGAAACAAACAATTGCTTGGAAGAAGAGAAGCAAAGGGATTACACTGTAATGTCATGAATCAAGATGAAGTGGATTAGGGAAAACTTATGATTCCCTGCCTAGGGAGGCTAATATCAGAGTCACTGAAATGGGGAGGTAATGGGCCCTTGCTCAGGGTTGATGGGGATGCATTTCCTTCATATGGGTCCTCTGTGCCCAAAAACAGAAGTCATCTCATCCTTGAAAAATTTCTAACTACATAATAATATATAAATATACTGTCTACTGGAAATTGTATAAAGATGTATGTTAGTTCACCAGAAGATCCCTCGGGTAGCTGCTCATGTTTTGTATAACAGATGCAGACAAAGAATGTAAACATTTTAGGTAGAGATCTCCTATTGAGAAAATAATGCCAAATACTGTCTGATGGTCCCCTACTAAAATCCCCTCTGCAGGTCAAAGGGCCTAAGCCCTGACCACGAGACAACGCTCCCCATGAGCAAAAACCACCACTGGTCCACATTAAAATTTTAAGTTGTGACATCCCCCCATTTCTTGACCTGATCACCACATCCTTTAAGCAGAGATCCTCCTACCTGGAAGATGGGCAAATTGAATTGCTCTCCCCCGAGAGATTCAGGGATCAACTTATGTCTGCACTAGAGCTGGAAGGTGTAAAATTCAAACTTGAGGAGACATAATCAGAGCTGGCATGGGTATGTATCCTTGGGTTGGATTTAAACCTTCTAGCTCTAGTGTAGACATATCCTTATTTCCATAATCCCTGGAGAAAAGCACTGCCCTGACATAGGAGCAGTGAGTTGATGTTTGGTAAAACTACAACCATAGGAGATCTACAAACACTAAATGTGCAGGCTAACAAGGGTTGGCTTGCCCCATTGCTGAATATTGCCTTGATACACTGATAACCTACATTAGATAAAACACAAAAACAGTTGCTCTTTAGCTGTAGAATTCCCCTCTATCAGATATCAAGATGTATCAGAGTATTAATATTTTCAGGGCACAATGCAAACTAACTTTATGTGCACAAACTGACAGCAGAATACAGTCTAGATTGCTAAATGAGGCAAACCACCACCAATGATCTTACTGTAGATGGCAATGTGATCAGAGAAAGGTTAGGGAATGTGGAACTTCAGACAGAAATGTTTTAAGTAATTACAGTACGTTTATGACACATACTACCTTATGACACATAAGTGGAGAAATGGGATACTGGGAGGAAGCACGAGCAGGAGAGTGCAAGAGGGGAGAACTCCTGTCTCAGACTGAGAAAGCGGGACAATCAGCGAGTTATCTAAAGTGCCTATACACAAATGCAAGAAGTCTGGGAAACAAGCAGGTAGAACTGGAAGTCCTGGCACAGTCAAAGAACTATGATGTCATTGGAATAACAGAGACTTGGTGGGATAACTCACATGACTGGAGTACTGTCATGGATGGATATAAACTGTTCAGGAAGGACAGGCAGGGCAGAAAAGGTGGGTGAGTTGCATTGTATGTAAGAGAGGAGTATGACTGCTCAGAGCTCTGGTATGAAACTGCAGAAAAACCTGAGAGTCTCTGGATTAAGTTTAGAAGTGTGAGCAACAAGGGTGATGTTGTGGTGGGAGTCTGCTATAGACCACCAGACTGGGGGATGAGGTGGACAAAGCTTTCTTCCAGCAACTAGCAGAAGTTATTAGATCACAGGCTCTGGTCCTCATGGGAGACTTTAATCACCCTGATATCTGTTGGGAGAGCAATACAGCAGTGCACAGACAATCCAGGAAGTTTTTGGAAACTGTAGGGGACAATTTCCTGGTGCAAGTGCTGGAGGAACCAACTAGGGGCAGAGCTCTTCTAGACCTGCTGCTCACAAACCGGGAAGAATTAGTAGGGGAAGCAAAAGTGGATGGGAACCTGGGAGGCAGTGACCATGAGATGGTCGAGTTCAGGATCCTGACACAAGGAAGGAAGGAGAGCAGCAGAATACGGACCCTGGACTTCAGAAAAGCAGACTTTGACTCCCTCAGGGAACTGATGGGCAGGATCCCCTGGGAGAATAACATGAGAGGGAAAGGAGTCCAGGAGAGCTGGCTGTATTTTCAAAAATCCTTATTGAGGTTGCAGGAAAAAAAACATCCCAATGTGTAGAAAGAACAGTAAATATGGCAGGCAACCAGCTTGGCTTAACAGTGAAATCCTTGCTGACCTTAAAAACAAAAAAGAAGCTTACAGGAAGTGGAAGATTGGACAAATAACCAAGGAGGAGTATAAAAATATTGCTCAGGCATGCAGGAGTGAAATCAGGAAGGCCAAATCACACTTGGAGTTGCAGCTAGCAAGAGATGTTAAGAGTAACAAGAAGGGTTTCTTCACGTAAGTTAGCAACAAGAAGAAAGTCGAGGAAAGTGTGGGCCCCTTATTGAATGAGGGAGGCAACCTAATAACAGAGGATGTGGAAAAACCTAATGTACTCAATGATTTTTTTGCCTCTGCAACAAGGTCAGCTCCCAGACTGCTGCACTGGGCAGCACAGTATGGGGAGAAGGTGACCAGCACTTGGGGCTATTTTGAAAAACTGGACGAGCACAAGTCCATGGGGCCGGATGCGCTGCATCCGAGGGTGCTAAAGGAGTTGGCGGATGTGATTGCAGAGCCATTGGCCATTATCTTTGAAAACTCGTGGCGATCCGGGGAGGTCCAGGATGACTGGAAAAAGGCTAATGTAGTGCCCATCTTTAAAAAAGGAAAGAAGGAGGATCCGGGGAACTACAGGCCAGTCAGCCTCACCTCAGTCCCTGGAAAAGTCATGGTGCAGGTCCTCAAGGAATCAATTCTGAAGCACTTAGGAGAGGAAAGTGATCAGGAACAGTCAGCATGGATTCACCAAGGGCAAGTCATGCCTCACTAACCTAATTGCCTTCTATGAGGAGATAACTGGGTCTGTGGATGAGGGGAAAGCAGTGGATGTGTTATTCCTTGACTTTAGCAAAGCTTTTGATACAGTCTCCCACAGTATTCTTGCCAGCAAGTTAAAGAAGTATGGGCTGGATGAATAGACTATAAGGTGGATAGAAAGCTGGCTAGATTGTCGGGCTCAACGGGTAGTGATCAACAGCTCCATGTCTAGTTGGCAGCCGGTTTCAAGTGGAGTGCCCCAGGGGTCGGTCCTGGGGCCGTTTTTGTTCAATATCTTCATTAATGATCTGGAGGATGGCGTGGACTGCACTCTCAGCACGTTTGCAGATGACACTAAACTGGGAGAAATGGTAGATATGCTGGAGGGTAGGGACAGGATACAGAGGGACCTACACAAATTAGAGGATTGGGCCAAAAGAAACCTAATGAGGTTCAACAAGGACAAGTGCAGAGTTCTGCACTTAGGACGGAAGAATCCCATGCACTGTTACAGACTAGGGACCGAATGGCTAGGAAGCAGTTCTGCAGAAAAGGACCTAGGGGTTACAGTGGACGAGAAGCTGGATATGAGTCAACAGTGTGCCCTTGTTGCCAAGAAGGCTAACGGCATTTTGGGCTGTATAAGTAGGGGCATTGCCAGCAGATTGAGGGACGTGATCGTTCCCCTCTATTCGACATTGATGAGGCCTCATCTGGAGTACTGTGTCTAGTTTTGGGTCCCACACTACAAGAAGGATGTGGAAAAATTGGAAAGAGTCCAGCAGAGGGCAACAAAAATGATTAGGGGGTTGGAGCACGTGACTTATGAGGAGAGGCTGAGGGAACTGGGATTGTTTAGTCTGCAGAAGAGAAGAATGGGGGGGGGGATTTGATAGCTGCTTTCAACTACCTGAAAGGGTGTTCCAAAGAGGATGGATCTAGACTGTTCTCTGTGGTACCAGATAACAGAACAAGGAGTAATGGTCTCAAGTTGTAGTGGAGGAGGTTTAGGTTGTATATTAGGAAAAACTTTTTCACCAAGAGGGTGGTGAAGCACTGGAATGGGTTACCTAGGGAGGTGGTGGAAACTCCTTCATTAGAGGTTTTTAAGGTCAGGCTTGACAAAGCCCTGGCTGGGATGATTTAGTTGGGAATTGGTCCTGCTTTGAGCAGGGGGTTGGACTAGATGACCTCCTGGGGTCCCTTCCAACCCTGATATTCTTTGATTCTATGATTCTACCCTGATGGGATGCATAAATACATAATTAGATTAGATCAAGAGCTATTAAACTTTTTGACATTGGATCACACTTCATTAGAATTAGCAATTTACACCATTGCTCCCTTTCATGATCAGGTAATACAAGAGTCATACAGCATTTTTAACTGTCTTTAGCATGGTAAATTAATCATGCTGTTTATTTTTCCCTTTCATTTCATTCCCCCGTTTGTTCTGTTGCTTTAACTAGACTGAATACTACCTAGCATTTACATCATGCTTTTCATCAGGTGATCTCAATGAGCTTTACAATGGAGGGCAGCATCATAATCCCGATTTTAGATGGGGAAACTGAGGCAGGGGTGCACAGGGTCACCCAACCTGCCAATGGCAGTGTTACGAACAAAACCCAGGTTCCTGAGTCCTTTCCAATGCTTCATCCAGTAGGTCATACTTTCTCCCCTTGCAGCATGAAGTTCCAGATTATATGACCAGCAGCCTATGAATCACTGTTCGGGAATCCCTGGATTATTAGATTCTTAAACCACTTGTCAGCCTTTGAAGTAATAGACTGCTGATGGAGAAGCCAAGTGATCCTCAGTTCAAAGGATAAAAGTAATTTAGTTTGCTGCCATAATTTAGATCTGCTATTAATTTATTATTTTATTGCAGAAGTACCAAGCATAATTTAACAAACCTGTTCCCAAGTCCTGGGTCACACATATTAGCCTCAACTCCATTTCAACCAACCTGGAGAAGATTTAGTCAGGTATGAGAAAGCCCCAAGAAGTGTGATTTCCCTCTGACAACAGCAGTAATAACATGAGAATCTAACTGGTAATTATAAAGAAAAAAAAAAGACAGACAGATACTTGTTCCTTTAAGGCTAAGGCCTCCTGCAGGTTTGCAATTGCTTCCCTGAAAGAAGGAATTAAGTGCTGAATGGTGAGGACAGCTCAGCAAGAGGAACATGTCTTGTTAGTCCTCCAGTACAGTAACAGCCTTGAGACAGATTCTCCATTATCCAGAGGAGAAACCTCAATTTCAACTCTGCTAATCTTTTTTAGTATTATAAATTTTGTAGGGGTTTAACATGGGATATTCCCTCCTTCCTTCTGGCTATAATGTTTCAAAATTATTTAAAGTGAGTTTAGGAACAGATTCAACTTCCCTTGAAGTCAATGAGTGTCTTTCCATTGACTTTCAAGAAAGTTGGGACCAGGCGCTTTGTCCTTGTGAGACAGGGCATATTAACTGTACTCAATGATTTCTTTTTTAAACAAACAGGTCTAATGTGTGTAGAGAGCGGACAGCTGAAGTAAACAGACCAGCACCCTTCTGTAGGGGCCACCTATATCTGTGCTCATCTGACTCTTGGCATTTCGACTGAGACCTAATACTTTTGTTGGGTTTTCTAATGTGGACCTAGAAAGAACCTAACAAACAATTAAACAAACACTACTGAATAGCCATCATAATGACTCTTTTCCTGTAGTGGCAACAGATGCTGGATTTGAACTCGTGATCTAGAGGAGAGCCTCTATATTGGATTGGCAATTCCCTGAACCATTTAGTTCACCCCAACAGGGGTTTGAATTTGATACAATGGAAGGCAGGACGTGTGTATGCCTTCTTTCCCTAGTCTTGTTTCCCCTTTTATTGTGTCCCTTTGCTATATGATTTCACTGAACATCTGGGGCAGGAGCAAAAGCATAAGAGACTGCTAGGAGTTCCCTCCAATGCACAGACCACACTTCACATGGCTATAGGCCTTAGAATAGCCAGCCCGGTGGTAGGGCTTCTCACACCCCTTCCACCTTAGTCTCCTTTGTCTCCCGACATGAGCCCAAGTCAAAGTTCCCTCAGCAGGGTGTTCAGGGCCCACAGCAAGAGTAAGGAACAGTATAAACTACTAACTGCAATACGTGCAGGTGGTGCCGAAAAGGCTTGTCTACCGGCAGTACTAGCTATAAACTCTCTTTCCTTTTATCTCTCCTTCTTTCCTGCCCTCCGCCCTGCAGACCCCTGCTGCTTCAAGCTTGGAATCCCTTCTCCAGCCAACCATATAGGTCTGATGCCAGGTGGAATCAGCAGGTCCCATCTCCTCTCTGTTGGCTGCAGGAGGAGAAACACAAGCCCCATGAAAAAGGTAACAGAGCAGGAGACCAACCCTGACAAGCTCAAGTTCTGGTGCATACTCTTCCTTCTGGTGGGAGAGAGGTGGAGAAAGAAAATGTGAATAGGGAGGAAGAAAGAGAGAGAATGCAAGTTGAGACAAAGGAAATCAAAGCATGTGATAAATGTAGGCAGTGCAGAAAGATAAGGGAGAGGGAACGTGTGTGAAAGGAGATGGGGTGCCTTTTCTGCCACTGAAGGATACCAGTAGCTTCCATTGTCTCCAATAGGAGTTACTCTCATCCAACAACAGAATAAGGCTCCACAGAAAGGGAGAGTGAAAGGAGAGGGGAGGTCAAAGTAAATAGTGGGGAAAGAAAGGAGAGAGATTGAGATACACTAGGTACTTCCTTTGTTCAGTGGCTGAAATATCCTACCAGAAGGGACACTCTTTGTCCTTACTATTCACCTGCCTGCTGTGTCTCTTCCTGAGGCCTTACCCCTGAGGATCATTAGGTGAGAATAATAAACACTGGATAAAAATACAAATACTGTTCTGCAATAACATAGACTAGCCTTGAGGGAAATCCACTTAAAACTAGTTAAAAAAGATTGGCAGAAGGTGGAGCCCTAATTTCACATAGTGATTCCAGATGGTCTTATATCTTCTCTATTCTATTCATTATCTTTATAAACACAAGAACATAAGAATGGCCATATTAGGTCAGACCAAAGGTCCATTCAGCCCAGCATCCTGTCTACCAACAGTGGCCAATACCAGGTGCCCCAGAAGGAGGGAACCTAACAGGTAATGATCAAGTGATCGCTCTCCTGCCATCCATCTCCACCCTCTGACAAACAGAGGCTAGGGACACCATCCCTTACCCATCATGGCTAATAGCCATTAATGGACTTAATCTCCATTAATTTATCCAGTTCTCTTTTAAACCCTGTTATAGTCCTAGCCTTCACAATCTCTTCAGGCCAGGAGTTCCACAGGTTAACTGTGCAGTGTGTGAAGAACTTCCTTTTGTTTGTTTTAAACCTGCTGCCCATTAATTTCATTTGGCGGCCCCTCGTTCTTATATTATGGGAACAAGTAAATAACTTTTCCTTATTCACTTTCTCCACACCACTCATGATTTTATATACTTCTATCATATCCCCCCCTTAGTCTCCTCTTTTCCAAGCTGAAGAGTCCTAGCCTCTTTAATCTCTCCTCATATGAGACCCGTTCCAAACCCCTAATCATTTTAGTTGGCCTTCTCTGAACTTTTTCTAATACCAGTATCTTTTTTGAGATGAGGAGACCACATCTGTACGCAGTATTCAAGATGTGGGCATACGATGGATTTATATAAAGGCAATAAGATATTCTCCGTCTTATTCTCTATCCCTTTTTTAATGATTCCTAACATCCTGTTTACTTTTTTGACTGCCACTGCACACTGCGTGGATGTCTTCAGAGAACTATCCATGTTGACTCCAAGATGTCTTTTCTGATTAGTTGTAGCTAAATTAGCCCCCATCATATTGTATGTATAGTTGGGGTTATTTTTTCCAATGTGCATTACTTTACATTTATCCACATTAAATTTCATTTGCCATTTTGTTGCCCACTCACTCAGTTTTGAGAGATCTTTTTGAAGTTCATCACAGTCTGCTTTGGTCTTAACTATCTTGAGGAGTTTAGTATCATCTGCAAACTTTGCCACCTCACTGTTTACCCCTTTCTCCAGATCATTTATGAATAAGTTGAATAGGATTGGTCCTAGGACTGACCCTTGGGGAACACCACTAGTTACCCCTCTCCATTCTGAAAATTTACCATTTATTCCTACCCTTTGTTCCCTGTCTTTTAACTAGTTCTCAATCCATGAAAGGATCTTCCCTCTTATACCATGACAGCTTCATTTACGTAAGAGCTTTTGGTGAGGGACCTTGTCAAAGGCTTTCTGGAAATCTAAGTACTCTATGTCCACTGGATCCCCCTTGTCCACATGTTTGTTGACCCCTTCAAAGAACTCTAATAGATTAGTAAGACATGATTTCCCTTTACAGAAACCATGTTGACTTTTGCCCAACATATGTTCTTCTATGTGTCTGACAATTTTATTCTTTACTATTGTTTCAACTAATTTGCCCAGTACTGACGTTAGACTTACTGGCCTATAATTGTCGGGATCACCTCTAGAGCCCATTTTAAATATTGGTGTTACATTAGCTATCTTCCAGTCATTGGGTACAGAAGCTGATTTAAAGGGCAGGTTACAAACCCTAGTAAATAGTTCAGCAATTTCACATTTGAGTTCTTTCAGTACTCTTGGGTGAATGCCATCTGGTCCCGGTGACTTGTTACTGTTAAGTTTATCAATTAATTCCAAAACCTCCTCTAGTGACACTTCAATCTGTGACAATTCCTCAGATTTGTCACCTACAAAAGACGGCTCAGGTTTGTGAATCTCCCTAACATCCTTCACGAAGAACACTGAAGCAAAGAATTAATTTAGTTTCTCCGCAATGACTTTATTGTCTTTAAGTGCTCCTTTTGTATCTCGATCGTCCAGGAACCCCACGGGTTGTTTAGCAGGCTTCCTGCTTCTGATGTACTTAAAAAACATTTTGTTATTACCTTTTGAGTTTTTGGCTAGCTGTTCTTCAAACCTATCATGTCTTCTCATCTCTAACCCAAACAGTCCCAATCTTTTCAGTCGCTCCATCCAGAGCTCCTACAAGTATATTGTAATTCTCAGTAACATTGGGACTATCCATGCATTGATATGAGCAATTAAGAGAAAAAAATAATCTCATTTTGAAGTAGGCTTCTAAACATATAATGCAAAAATGTTGTAGCTTAAATTTAAAAGTTCTAAACTCAATTTCAATCATCATAACTGTTCAAAGAGTTCTTCATCCCCTATTTCAGAGACCAACATTTATGCCCTAATAGTGATGGCCCTGAAAATATGCAAGTGATGAAATGTTTCTAAATCTCAATTAGAAACTTAGATCACAGTGACATTTTAATGAAAGGCTAGAATTAACCTCACTCAAATGCAAAATTGTACCAGGAGACTTTTTATACTAGACTAACAATGAGGTGAGGTTATAAAAGCTACTGAGACAGCATACTGTTAGATCCAACTTTTCAGCTCTGATTTGCAAACCTGAGAAGTAAAATCCCAGCTATTATAACTGTGTGCTGTTAAGTGTAGCAGACAAACAGTTAAAGTAAAAAGGAACAATAAATCAGCATGATGGAACCCATAAAAACGAGTTACAGAGTGTAGTAAGGTCTACAATAAAGTAAATATATAATTACACCTCTACCCCAATATAATGCGACCCGATATAACATGAATTCGGATATAATGTGACAAAGCAGTGCTCCGGGGGGGCGGGGCTGCACACTCCGGTGGATCAAAACAAGTTTGATATAACATGGTTTCACCTATTACGCGGTAAGATTTTTTGGCTCCCGAGGACAGCATTATATCGAGGTAGAGATGTATATATATTGTCCCTGAATTGGTCTTCAGATCCATGCCTTACATTTAAAAAATAATAATAATCAGACCTTTAGCACGGAACCAGAGCAGCACAAAAGAACAGACAGACTTTCCAACTGCACTAATTTGAATCAAATACTGAAATGCTTCAAAGGTTCCAAGAAAAAACGGTTATTCACTTCTGGTAACTGTTGTTCTTCGAGATGTGTTGTTCATGTCCATTCCAATCAGGTGTGTGCACATGCACGTGCCTGGTGGCCAGAAGATTTTCCCCCTAGCAACAGCCATTGGGCCGGCCTGGAGCCCCCTGGAGTTGCGCCTTCATGGCACTTAATATAGAGCCCTGCCAACCCACCACCTCTTCAGTTCCTTCTTGCCAGCTACTCTGACAATTTTGTTCTTTATGATAGTTTCAACCAATTTGCCCAGTACTGAAGTGAGGCTTACTGGCCTGTAGTTGCCAGGGTCACCTCTGGAGTCTTTTTTAAAAATTGGCATCACATTAGCTATCCTCCAGTCATTTGGTACAGAAGCTGATTTAAATGATAGGTTACAGATGACAGTTAGTAGTCCTGCAATTTCACATTTGAGTTCCTTCAGAACACTTGGGTGAATACCATCAGGTCCTGGATACCTATTACTGTTTAGTTTATCAATTTGTTCCAAAACCTCCTCTAATGATACCTCAATGTGGGACAGTTCCTCAGATCTGTCACCCAAAAAGAATGGCTTAGGTTTGGGAATCTCCCTTACATCCTCAACAGTGAAGACTGATGCAAAGAATTCATTTAGTTTCTCCGCAATAGCCTTATTGTCCTTGAGTGCTCCTTTAGCATCTCGATTGTCCAATGGCCTCACTGGTTGTTTAGCACGCTTTCTGCTTCTGATGTATTTTAAAAAAATTTGCTATTACTTTTGGAGTCTTTGGCCAGCTGTTCTTCAAATTCTTTTTTGGTCCTTCTTCATTTGCCAGAGTTTATGCTCTTTTCTATTTTCTTCATTAGGATTTATCTTCGACTTTGTTGTTTAATGTCGGTGGCTTTTTTTTGGTCCTCTTACTATGTTTTCTAAACTGGGGTATATATTTAAGTTAAGCCTCTATTACGGTGTCTTTAAAAAGTTTCCATGCAGCTTGCAGGAATTTTATTTTTGGTACTGTACCTTTTAATTTCTGTTTCACTAACCTCCTCATTTTTGTGTTGTTCCCCTTTCTGAAATTAAATGCTACAGTGTTGGGCTGCTGTGGAGATTTCACCACCACAGGGATGTTAAATTTAATTAGATTATGGTCACTTTTACCAAGTGGTCCAGCTATATTCACCTCTTGGACCAGATCCTGTGCTCCACTTAGGACTAAATCAAGAATTGCCGCTCCTCTTGTGGGTTCCAGGACTAGCTGCTCCAAGAAGCAGTCATTTAAGGTGTCAAGAACTTTATCTCTGCATCCCGTCCTAAGGTGATATGTACCCAGTCAATACGGGGAATAGTTGAAATCCCCCATTATTATTATTGAGTTTTTTATTTTAATAGCCTCTCTAATCTCCCTGAGCATTTCAGAGTCACTAACACCATCCTGGTCAGGTGGTCTGTAATATAGTTGTTGTGGAAAAATTAACCACGCATTGTGTTTGGATCAGAACAGCCTGAGACTACTTTACTGACGAGCATGCCCAGGGTCACTATCAATGGACACTGTCCCCGAATACAGATAGACAGAGGCTTAAATAGCTTAAAACCACAATTAGTCAAGCACATTTCTTCGTTAGCAAAACTCCCCAAGACAGAGAAAAACAACCCCTTATTTGGAATACAGAAGCACCCTAAATCAGAAAAAACAACCCCTTAAAAGGAATACTGAATGCAAGCTTTTCCTGTTGATTGAGGATCGGTTTGTTTGCGGTTAACAGCTTTCCTAACACTTGCATATGTGAAAATACACGTCCTTTAAGTCAAGAGCAGCATACCAATCTGCTGGATCTAGTGAGGGGATGATGGAGGCCAAGGAGACCATGCAGAACTTGAGTTTCTTTATGAACTTGTTGAGTTCTCACAGGTCCAGGATGGGCCTGAGGCCACCTTTGGCTTTTGGTATTTGGAAATACTGGGAATAGAAGCCCTTGCCCCTGTGCTCCTGAGGAATCTCGTCCACTGCCCCTGGCGAAAGGAGCAGCTGCACCTCCTGGATAAGGAGTTGCTCCTGAGAAGGGTCCCTGAAGAGGGACAGGGAAAGGGGGTGGAAGGGCGGGAGGGCACAGAATTGGATGGAGTATCCCCTCTCTACCATGCAGAGCACCCAATGGTCTGAAGTGATACGGGACCATGCACGGTAGAAAGGGAACATTCGGGAGGAAAAGGTAAGGTGGGGTAGATCTAGTCTCAGATCTGGTGCACCATCCTCGACCGCATCTTCAAAAGGCCGGTTTAGGGCCAGAGGGCAGATTGGGATGGCCAGAACCCTAGCCTGAGGATGGCTGTTGCCTCCTCCTGCCACTCTTGTTCCTTCTCAGAGAACTGTCCTGTCGGTTCTGCTGATGGAATCTTGGAGGAGGTTGCGGTAGGAAGTGTCTCCGCTGTGTGGTGGGATTGTGCAGGCCCAACTACTTGAGAGTGGCTCATGAGTCTTTCAGGCTCTGCAGCCTCTTGTCTGTCTTTTCAGAAAACAGAGTCACCTTCAAATGGGAGGTCCTAAATAGTCTGCTGGACCACATAAGAGAGTCCTGAGACTTGGAGCCAGGATCCCCTCCTCATAGCTACCCCAGTCACTATGACCCTAGTTGTGGCTTCTGCAGCATCCAATGCGGGCTGGAGGGAAGCCCGGGAGACTAGCTTCCCCTCCTCCACCACGGTCAAGAACTTGATTTGGGAGTTCGACAGGAGGAGTGCCGTAAATTTGATCATTGCCGCACAGGTGTTATATGAGTACCTGCTGACGATGGCCCATTGGTTCAAGATACGGAGTTGCAGACCCCCTGTGGAAGAGACCTTTCCCCCAATAAGGTCTAGACGCTTAGGCTCTTGGAAACCCTGTCTGTCACATTGGTTAGCAGCATCCACAACAAGAGAGTCGGCAGGTGGGTAAGAGTATAAATGTTTGAACCCTCTGGAGGGCATGAAATAACGCCTCTCATTGTGCTTGGCAGTGGGCGGCAAGGAAGCTGGGGTCTGCCACAGGGTCTTGGTGATGTCCACAATGGTTTTAATGAGTGAAAGGGCAATACAGGAAGTTCCTGAGAGGGCTAGGATGTCCACCATGGGATCAACCTCCTTGGCTTTAATGCGCAGACCCTGAGCAACCCTGCGCAGCAACTGCTGCAACACCCTGTTGTCCTCAAGCACCAGGGCTACGGCTGTACCTGCCAATGCTTCATCAGGTGACAAAAAAGAGGAAGTGCTTATAAGGAGCAGATGCTCCCTGCCATCCGCCCGCAGGGGGTCCCTAGACTCTTGGGGCAGTGTCAGTGCCAGTGGTGCACTCGACAGTGCCGGGGCTGCAGACGCTGGACCAAGTGATTGACACCGTCATTAGTACGATGGGAGGAATCACCGATGGAGCCGGTGCCAATCTGGTTGTCTGTGCCGACGAAGATGGAGGGCCCATCGCCGGAATTGGCGCCGGGGCCATTGGCACCTGCACCATAGTTGACATCGACAATGGTGCCGGTGTGGAAGTCGGGCATGTCAGCAGTGCTGAGGACATTGCCAAGGGTGGTGTCAGGGTTGGTGCTAAATCCGGTGCCGGAGTCAATGATGGTCAGACTGTCAGAGACAGTTGGTTTGTGGGCAGACGCTGAGGGAAGATTTGTAGCTGATGGTGGGATAAAGGTGGCTGAGACCACAGAAGACACCACAGAGCGGTGACCTTTGATCCCTCCCTGTCCTTGGTGAAAGGCCCAGGGGATCCAGAAGGGCCACTGTGGCCACTGCAGAGGCCATGCCTGGGGCTCCCTACTGTCTCTCCCAGACCTCAATCTGCAGCTCCTGCTTCTCTGGAGCAATAGGAGTTGGATTCTGACTCTGAGGTCTCCGAGACTGAAGACCACAGAGGAGCCGAGCCTTGGTGCCTCAAGCGTCGAGAGCTCAGGGAGTGGGTAGGCTCTCTGTCCGAGTGGGCTGGTGTCAAGGGACATGGAGGGGGGAGTGCCTGGACATCATAGCCAGTTTCCCTCTTGACTGCACCAGGGGGCGGGGTGAGTCCACCAGCGCTGGAGGTTCTTCCCTCCTTGGGGGCAAGAATGGCACCATAAGGGGCAGGAGATCCTGAGCAGTTTGGAAAGCTTCCAGCGTTGAAGGGAGCTGTAGCTGCTGTGTAGAGACTGGCGACTGAGGGGGGGTAGGAGAGGGGGCAGACTCAACTGCCTTGCCTGGGCAGGAGTCAATGTGGCCCCAGTAGGGGATCCGGACTGGTGGCCCACCTGTGGTCTCACTTCTCTGGATTTAGCCAAAGGTGAGCAGCTGTCCGGCTTCTTTTTCTTCTGAGTCACCAGCTAGTGGGATTGGTGCCTGCTCTCCGACGGGCCTCATGAGGTGTCGTGTCGGTGCCGAGTGTCCCGGGACGAGACCTTTCTCAGTGCCAAGTTTGCTGATGGTGCCAGGGCGCTCCACATGGAGGATGAAGTGTTAGGAGCCGGGTCCCCTAAGCCAGGGTCAGAGTTGGGGCGTAGGGCTGCCTCCATAAGGATCACCTTAACCCGCTGTTCCCTTTCTTTAAGAGTTCTAGGGCGGAACTCGTGGCAGATCTTACAGCGATCCTTTTGGTGGCCTACCCCTAAGCACCGTAAACACAAAGAGTGTGGATTGCTCTTCAGCATGCACTTCGCACAGGCCACACAATTTTTAAACCCCAGGGACTGCAGCATACCACGGCTTCATGGAGGTGGAATCGGGGGGAATCCCCAACAACTCTATACTGAGATCTCTAATACTAAGAACGGATACTAGAGTAACTATATACAGTAATTATAGAACGTGCTTGCTAATTAAGGACTAAGGGAAGTTCCAGCCAACTGTCACTGGCGGTAAGAAGGAACTGAAGAGGTGGTGGGTCGGCAGGGCTCTATATTGAGTGCCATGAAGGCACAACTCCAGGGGATGCCCAGGCCAGCCCAACGGATGCTGCTAAGGGAAAAATCTTCTGGCCACCGTGCACGTGCGCATGCACACGCCTGATTGGAATGGACATGAACAAGCACTCAAAGAAGAACTACATTTCCCAGAGCTTTATTGCAGAAATTCAGCAATAATTTGATACCTGCCTCTTTCTTCTGGGACTCACTGTTATACCCTCAGATGCATGTCCCATATTTTGGGCCAACACCAAGATGACGAGAAGGGATTTAAGCCAAGTGAATCCCTGTGATGGGGAACACATTGAGGAACCAAGAGATAACGAGGAACTCTGGGCCCAGAAGGCCCCATTCAGCCTGCTGGGCATGCTCATAATAGAGGCATAGCTCAAAAGGGAACGCATGTCTTGGTCAAGGTGGACAGAGTAAGGGAGCAGTCCCATGCTGTTAGCTCCTGCAGGAACTCCTCACCACCTGGACCAGACCTCTCTGCTGAGCCACTGAAGGCCCCCATGGAGATCGCGAATGGCAGGCTGTCATTGAAGAAGAAGAGAATCTGGATCGCTTCCAAGGAAAATCCTCACCCCTCAACCACTCATGAGTCCATAAGAAGAACCTATTGTGACTTTGGAAGAGCGAAGGCTGTGGTAGGAAAAGACTTACGGAGCAGGCTTGGTGGCATTTGCCCCCCAGCTGCATACCAGACCTGCCAGTCACAGGGCCCTGAGTCGGCACCTGGTGGAGCAGGGAGGGCCCAAGATCCACTATTGCCAACCCCACAGACTCTTGTCATTGGGTGACAGCTGCAGGCTCTTGCCACCAGATGACACAGCTGGACTTAGATGCACCCGGCTCCGACGCTCCCATAGACCACAAAGATTCCTAATTAAGTCCTCCTACTCCCTCGCACCCTAGCAACCCAGGTTTCAGAGTGGTAGCTGTGTTAGTCTGTATCAGCAAAAAGAACAGGAGTACTTGTGTCACCTTAGAGACTAACACATTTATTTGAGCATAAGCTTTTGTGGGCTTCATCAGATGCATGCAGTGGAAAATACAGTAGGACGATATATATACATACACACACACACACACACACACACACACACACACACACACAGAGAGAGAGAACATGAAAAAATGGGGATTGCCATACCAACTCTAATGAGACTAATAGATAAAGGTGGGCTATCATCATCAGGAGAAAAAAAACTTTTGTAGCGATGATCAGGATGGCCCATCGAAATGGATCTAATGAAGTGGGCTTTAGCCCACGAAAGCTTATGCTCAAATAAATTTGTTAGTCTTTAAGGTTGCACAAGTACTCCTCGTTCTTTTTCCTAGCAACACAGTATGTTTGAAGTGTCCTATGAAAAATGCAGACATTATGGATGTTTGCTGCACAAGAAAGAACATTGGCATATCAGATGAGACAAGTGATCCATCTAGTTAGTTTCCTACCTCTGACAAAGGTTAGTTCCACCTGCGTCAGAGGAAATCTCATATACGAAACTCCATAGTGGACAACTACAGAAGGGGAAGTTTCTTCATCTAATTGTCTTCTGCCGTGAAATATGAGGCTTTATATTCTTAGTTTAATTTTTAATCTATCTAAATTCACTGTGTTCTCATTGTTCATATAAATGGCTAGCCCTTTCTTAATCCTACTAAACTTTTGCTCTCAAATGGTATGTTGGGGCAATAAATTGCATGGATTAATTATGTGCTGTAGAAGAAAAAAGCATTTTATCAATTTTAAGTTGGTTTTCTTTCACTTCAATTAAATATCCTCTTGTTCTTGCAGTATGTGACATGGGTAAGTAGGAGGGTCCAATTTACCTTTTCTATACTATTCATTGTCTTTATATCCCTATCATGCTTTCTCTTGTCTTGTTTCTAACCCAAGTCCCAGTCTTCTCAGTCCCTCTCCATATGGAGATCTTTTCATGACTAATCAGTTTGTTGCCCTTCTCTGCTCCCCTTCTATTTCTTTTCCATCTTTATTTGAAAAAGACAAAAAATACACGGTGCTGGTCATGTTAAGAGTTACTTAGAAAAACAAAGTTCTGAAGTGAGCAACCAAATTTGGGCTTGGCCTTACAGCTATGCAATTCCAACAAATATCTGAGTATAAAATGTAAATTCACAGAACTAAAAACAGCCCAATGGAAACTAGCATTTACTACTAAGGATGCACAACCCAAAGTAATGTGTTGTTTTAATGACCTATACAATAAATCTGACTACAATTTTAATAGATAATTTAATCCTGGTGTCATATTTAATAGATTCGATACCATTTGTGGCTGTTATTTGGTTGCAGCTCTGAAGATATATTAGCATATGACAGATCCAAGAAACCACATTTTTAAATAGAATCTATTCATGCTGGACAGTGTGTTCATCCAGTAAATAGTTTTTACAATTTTTGCTTTTAATCACCAGTTTAATGAGGTCTAATGAATCCAGATTATCCTCTGCTTTCTAATGTGGCACTGAGAACAAAAAATATCAAAGGGAAAAGGAAATAAATGAGTAAAAACTAAAGTAAAAAAAGAGAGCGAGGTAAAAGAATTGCCAGACAAATTGCAGTTGGCTTTTCAACAGACAGTAGCCTAAAACATACTGATTTGATGAGCACTAGTGTTTATTAATAAACCTGCAATATCCTAAACCTGTTATCCAAACCTCTAACACCTTATTTTGCCAACATAATTCTAACAGTATTTTGTGTATGTAATATATATATATATAGGAAGTTTATATAATAGCCATTTAAGAAAGATATGGCTATTTTGTATTATTCCTATTAAAGTACAAGTCCTCCATCCAAACTGTTTTAGGGAATCTAGAATATGGAGGTCTGGATCAACAGGAGAGGCAGCCACTGATGGGGAGAGTATTTCCATCCTTCGGTGTACTAAGGTTAAACTTTATCTTTTTTTCAGGTGACTGCATTAGCAAAATTAAGCTCAATTAGTTTGCAACAACAGATGTGTATTGTACAACTACCTGTTAGAAGCTCCTCCTGTACACTGACTAGGATTTTCTCATCTTATTATTCTTCTAGGTGGTCAGAGATAATGGAGACTAGAAAAAGCCTGAATTTAAAGAACAAGTATGAATGGAGTCATAAGGATGCCAACACAAAGGTAGATATTTTGTAACCAGTAAAAGAGACCAAGAGATCTTTTCTATAACCAGTCTTTCATCTAGATACTAATCAAAAACTCAAGGTTTTCTCATCACGCATTTCAACAAGCCAAATAAAAATATTTTCTCCCACTATAAGAAGTGTTTTTAATTTAAACATTAGTTTGCATTTCTAGGGCAAACAGAAAAGCATCCAAGAACATGCCAAATACAATTATTTAAGTCTTTAATAAAAACTCTGAACTTTTATTTTTTTTAAATCTGGGCATGACACCAGAAAATGTACTCTATTTATTACACTATACATTGCTCAGCAATAACAAATCATTTTAAAAACATAAATCATTTACATCTTAATCTTAACTCTAGGATTTCCTGTCAACATGGTTCTGAGGAAGATGGCTTGAAACTTCATGCTGGATTCTAACTTCTAGGTTCTTTTCTCATACAACCATTTTTGTATCATCTTTAGAGTCTGATTAATATCACATTGTTATAAACATCTATTTGCTATGTCTCCACGATTTACTGCAAAATTTTGTGAGTTTGGAAGCTATAGGTAAGGAAGGAAGAGGAACAATTGGAAGAAGGTGATTCAGGTTAGGCCATTTTAGAGGTGATTGTAACATTTTCAGTAATTCAGTGGGAAGAGCTGGTCTGGTTAGGATTGGTAACTAAAACGGTACAGACTGGGCTGGATTGTTCATTAAGTGGGAGAAGTGTTTGGCAGCTGTGAGGTAGATTTAGCATGGGCCATTTTGTTGCTGTTATGTTTGGCAACTGGTATCACTGAAATTCACAGGGAATTTGACACTGATTTTTATATATTGTCATAAGAACCAAGTTTTATATATACTTTGCGGTTCATCACTGAAACGCACACAAAACCCACTTCGCTCTTAAATTTTTGAGAAACTGGCAACTCTTCTCATTGATGTCCCACATTTTCCACTATAACACAGAGGACCTGAATGCCCACTGAAGCCAAAAGGGATTTTGCCAACGACTTCACTCAGAGCAGGTTTAGGCCCCGAATGAGATGAGTTGTCAGCTTTAGGGTCATTTTGATGCATCAGCAAGTCACTCCATAGTTTTGTGAAAATTTAAAATAAGATGTTTAACAGAATTTAAATATCCGTTTCATACTTCAAATATATTCATTTGCATTGTATTTAAAATAATTTTCTCCAATAAACTTGTGATGATTAATGTAATATTTCTCATTAAAACATCCCTAGGATAATTAGGATTTTGAATATGCTAATAGTTTAATGTACTAATTTGACTAGGTGTTTAACTAGCTTGCCTCGTTACCAAGGGTGAAACAGGTTTCACAGTGATTATTCCATTATGAAACTATGCAGTATTCAAAGCACTCTGTTTTTCTCTCCTCCCCTTTAAAGAAGAAACATTATAAATGGAATGCATCAGGGTAGACACTTATGAATATGTTACTTTATAACTCATTCATCTCTTCCTAGCTCCTAGGAGTGTTGAGAACATTGCCTCACACCACGATTCACGGATTATCCTGTGCATGTGAGGATGACCGTAATTAGACATTTTAAGTGGGGGAGGGAAATTTTACAACCCCCCCCCATCCTTCCTTCCACACTGCAGCTGGAGCCAACTGGTTTTTCAAGCTTGTTATGTGCAATCCTGCTGTTAAAAGGGGAACTATTCTGTAAGAAGATTAGATATTAGCTTAAGCTGCCTTAGTACAACTGAATAAGCACAAGCCTGAAGATATACAAATGCTAAATCCATTGGCATTATCATTTCTTAAGCATTCAGAAACCTCAGAGAGAGCTTTTGTAGATGCTAAAGCATCATACTACGCGTAAGTCTATTTCACAGACATACCAAATCTGTTTATTTTTAACAGAAGCAGCATTATTCATGTAAAGTTATAGTGCAATAAATAGATTAGGGCATTAGGCAACAGAATTATTAAAAGATCCTCAAAGTGAAGGGAAAAAAGGAATGTCAAAGCTTCTATTCCCAGCAAATACGTAATGAAATTTAAATTCAATCTAGCTCAAAATCATTTACCTTTTGGCATTGTACATCAGTATACTAAGCCTCAAGACAGAAAGTAAATAGCCTTCCAAGTTGAATGAAAAATTACTCTGTCTCTTTTGATTTAATGTTAATTTCCAAATTTCTAGTAACCTGTAGTCATTTATTTAGGGCACTGTGCTAACATACTGCTTATTACGCAAACCTAGAGATAGGCACTTCCAAGATTTTAATTTGTACTCAATACCTTATGCAGCTCGTTTTAGTCTATCATGCTCTAGGTCTTGTGGCAGACTTAAGCAAAACAAACAGAATGCATACATCATTTAATTAGGAAGATGAAACCTGCCCCTGTGCAGAAGGCTCATCCACCTCTTAGGGCTGGTCTACACTAGGAGGGGGGGAATCGATCTAAGATATGCAACTTCAGCTATGTGAATAGCGTAGCTGAAGTCGAAGTATCTTAGATCGATTTACCTTGGGTCCTCACAGCGCGGGATCGACGGCCGCGGCTCCCCCGTTGACTCCGCTACCGCCGCTTGCTCCGGTGGAGTTCCGGAGTCGACGGGGAGCGCGTTCGGGGATCGATATATGGCGTCTTAACGAGACGCCATATATCGATCGCCGATAAATCGATCGCTACCCGCCGATACGGCGAGTAGTCTGGAAGTACCCTTACATCTCTCTGTGAAAGTTTAAACGGGACTTATGTGATGCATGGCCTCATGCTGGCACTATGTAAATGGGTATCACCTCTACTGCAGGATAATATTAAGTAAGGAATATGATGGCGTAGAGAGTATGCTTATAAAATTTGCAGACAACACCAAGCTGGGGCATATTGTAAGCATTTTGGAGGCCAGGATTAGAACTCCAAATGATCTTGACAAATTGGAAAACTGGTCTGAAAACAATAAGATCAAATTCAGTAAAGACAAGTGCCAAGACCACACTTAAGAAGGAAAAAAAAAATCAAATGCAGTTACAAAATGGGAAATAACCAGCTATGGACCAGTACTGCAGAAAAGGATCTGGGGATTATAATGGATCACAAATTGAATATGAGCCAAGAATGTGCATTTGATAAAAGGTTAATATCATTTGGAGGGTGTATTAACAGGAGTGTTGTTTGTAAGACACAGGAAGCCATTTTCCTGAGCTATGAGGAACGGTTAAAAGAACTGGCATGTTTAATCTTAAGAAGGCTGAGGGGGAACCTGATAAAAAAAATCTCCAAATATATCAGAGTTTGTCATAATGAGGATGGGGATCAATTTGATGTCCACTGCATTTAGGAGAAATAGTTATCTGCTTACGTTGCAGCAAGCGAGATTCAGGTTAGATATTAAGGGAAAAAACTTATAAAGGATAGTTAGCACTGGAATAGTTTGCCAAGTGAGGTTGTGGAATTCCTGTCACTAGAAATTTTTAAGAACAGGTTTGACAAATACCCATCAGGGATGTTCCAGATATACTTAATCTTGCCTCTCCATGGAGGGGATGGACTAGATGACCTCTTTGGGTTCCTTTCAGCTCTACACTTCCACAGTGCTATATACAGCAAAATGAGTCAAAACAATTTTGGTGACTTTGGATGAATGAAAAGTTATTTTGTTATTATAATGAATACAGATGGCACCAGCTGTGTTTGTGCCAATGCAGATCAGCAATAGAAAAATCTAAATTTCCAAAATGTAATTATCTAGTCTGATCTTCTGTATAACACAGGCCACAGAACTTCCCCAAAATAATTCCTAAAGCATATATTTTAGAAAAACATCCAATATTGATTTAAAATTATCAGTGATGGCAAGTCCACCATGACCCTGAGTAAATTGTTCAAATGGTTTATTACTCTTAGTTAAAAAATTATGCATTATTTCCAGTCTGAATTTTTCTAGCATCAACTTCCAGTCACTGGCTTGTGTTATACCATTCTCTGCTAGAGTGAGGAGTCTATTATTAAATATTTGGGCCCTATGTAGATACTTATAGACTAATCAAGTAACCCCTTAACCTTCCCTTTGTTAAGCTCAATAGATTGAGCTATTTTAGTCTATCACTATAAGGCATATTTTCTAATCCTTTAATCATTCTTGTGGCTCTTCTCTGAATCCTCTCCAGTTTATCAACATGCTTCTTGAATTGTGGACACTAGAACTGGACACAGTATTCTAGCAGCGGTCACAACAGTGCCAAATAGAGTAAAATAACCTCTTTACTCCTACTTGAGATTCCCCTGTTTACATATCCAAGGATCCCATCAACCTGTTTGGTCACAGTGTCACACTGGGAATTAATGATCGACTGATTATCCACCCCTATCCTCAGTAATCTTTTTCAGAGTCACTGCATCCCAGGATAGAGTCCTCCATCCTGAAGTAAGTCAGGCCTGCAGTCTTTGTTCCTAGCTTTACATTTAGCTGTATTAAAGCACATATTGTTTGCTTAAACCCACCTTACCAAGCAATCCAGATTATGCTGTATCAGTGACTGTCCTCTTCATTATTTACCACTCCCCCAATTTTTGTCATCAGCAAACCACATCAAGTTAGTTTTACAGGACGTATTTTCCATAAACCCATGTCAACTGACAATTATATTACCCTCCTTTAATTCTTTATTAATTGAGTCCTGTATCAGCTGCTCCTTTATCTTGCCTGGGATCAATATCACACTGACAGGCCTATAGACACCCGAGTCATCCCATTTACCCTTTTTAAACATAGTAAGAAAGCTAATATTGTTCCACTCTTCCTGAACTTCTCTGGTGTTCCAAGACTGATAGAAAATCAGCATTAACAGTCCAGAGAATTCTTCAGCCAGCTCTTTTAAAACTTTTGAGAGCAAGTTATCTGGACCTATGCTTTAAAAATATCTGACCTTAGCAGCGGTTGTTTTTTTCCATTCCAGTAGTATCTCAGGAGGATGTTAGAGTGCTGACATATGAGATAACTATATCATGTTTTTCCCCAAATACAGAACAGAAATATTTACTGAACATTTCTTCCTTTTCTGCATTATTGATAATTCTACCACTTCCATATAGTAATGGACCAATACCATCTTAGGATTCTTTTTGTTCCTAATGTATTTTAAAAATTCCTTTCTATTGTCCTTAACTTTGCTGGCAAGAGATTTCTCCTTATGTCAAGTTGCTTCCCTTATCAGTTTTCCTTCAATTCTTAGCCTCTGATTTATATTTTTTACACATTTTCTTATTTTTATAGTGGTCTTCATTTCCCCTCTTAACCATGTCATTGCTTTAACCAACACAGCCTTCTTCTTCAATTGTGGGATTGTGGCTTTTTGTTCTTAAACAATTCTCAATCATGATTCTCATTTTTCTAATTAAATTCCTCCTCCCAGATTATTTAACTCATAATTGTTTTCAACTTTGTGAAATTGGTGCTTTAAAAGGGTCTGGACTTTAGTCTGTTTGTACATTGTAAGTGTGATCAACTCACGATTACTTGTTCCTAAGTTACCATTAATTTTTAGATCTGTGATCAGTTCCTCTTTATCTGCCAAGATGTAATATAATACAGAATTTCCATGTGTTGGGTGCAACACTTTTTTAGTTAGCAAATTGTCATCTAGAATATTTAGAAATTCTGAGGATGTTTTGGTACTGGCAGCATAAGATCTCCAGTAAATGTCACTTGGATTAAAGTCCCCCATGATCACCCAACTTTTTTTCCTATGCATGCAACTGCTCAGATTTGTTTCAGAATGCAGAGTTATTGTTGTTAGAAAATGAACACCACAAACTTTTCTGTTATATCTATGTAACACACTGAATCAGTTTTCATCAAAAATCTTCTCTTAGGTGCCTTTCAGTTGCCAGTCTTGGAGCAGTACTGAAAATTGAGTTAAACCCCAAGAGGCAATATGGTTTAGGGTTTACAATGAAATAAGAGACTGGATGTTCTGAATCAACTATGGGCCAGAGTCTCCCTTCCAATGCTTGTGTTCCGACAACAGCTCCCTCTCTAGTTAACCAAAGGCAGAATTAAATCTTTGCATTCTATAGGAGAATCAGGCTCTAAGAAGTCCATGGGAGCTTTGTAATAAACTTCAGTGGGAACAAAACTGATCCCTTATTCTTCTTAGGTGAAATACAGGCCTATATAAATGGTCTCCACAAGGCTTATTCATTTCTCTAGTCCCACTTAAACCTCAAAATAGCATCTAAGTGGCATTGTGTGGGCCCCCTTCACAGGGGATGAATTTCACACTGCGCACTTTAGTCAGTTCAGGAGTAAAAAGAAGCACTGCACAGAAAGCCAAGTGATTTATTTGTGAACTACCAGGAGAAGTAATAAAAGCTTATTGCACTGGGTTATCCACTATGCACAAAGCTGCTCTGAATACATACATCAGGCCAACTACAAGGTTACAGGTGCGCTTTTGAAAAGTTTCTATTCAAATTATATGTCCATATCCCACTGACAGTGTATGGGAAATGAGACACCTAATTCATTTAGGGATTTTTTAAAAATCCCACTCCACAAGGAGCAGAGAAGTGAACAGACTGACTAGGTGATTTAGAGTCCTCGGTAAAATCTGGGGGGGGGGGGGGGGGGATTTACCAAAAATCTTTACATTAGAATTTAGGATGGGAAGTATCCTGCAGAAAAAAAAAGTATTCCTTCTTGTTAGAATCTTCCTTGAATGCACCCAGTTATATCAAGAAGCCCAGTGGAAGCCCCTCTATGCCATGTTGCCAAGAGCCAGATTCGATATCCATCTGCCTTCTCTACATCATTCTGGATGTTAAACTCAGTGGTCAGAAATAAGAGGAGAATACAATATCTCTGAAATAAGAGCTGTGCACCTTCAACTGGTGCTAACATCACGGCACTACTCTGTTCAGGTTCTTCCCCATGCCCTGCTATTTTACCAGAGAAAGAAACTTGCTTCCACTGCTTGTGGTGCAGGTGGCACTGGTATCTGGGGAAAGCACCCCCTATCCAAAACCAGCATCCACTCTTTAACCCAGTCCCCCAAAATGGAGTCAGGGTAAGGGTCGAAATGGACACACATCACCCAGTAGGACTTTGCTCCCCTGAATAGGACATTGCTGACAGGAAGGGGAACTAGTTATGTATGCTTAAGTCAGTATTAGAATCATTTGGGACTAAATTTTTCCTGCAATAATTCTACTCGCTAGGCCCTGGTACAATGGAACTAATTGATATGTGCCTCTCCACCAAAGCAAGACCACCACACTACTTTTGAAAATATGCACAAGAGGTCAGAGTTTCTACAAAGATTGATTACAGTTACTGTCAAGGATTTTTGGAAGGAAGTTTATAGATCTGTACATTGTTCCACATGTGAAAGGCTATTTTACTATTTTGTGTAATGAGGCTTATTAGCTTTCAGTAGCTGGTGGGATACAACTGTATGAAATATGCCTAAGTACAAATATTTTTTAAATTCATGCCTGAGAGAATGTGTGTGTGAAAATAGCTGCTTTCTAAGATGAAAACAGGTGTTTTACTGGTTCATTTTTGGAAGAGAGTCAGTATTTTACCATTTATGTACATCACCTCATTACATTATTTAATGAAATGTAACAATATATAGTGCAAAGACTCAGCTGGTATGCTGGCTTGGTCATAGACACCACTATCTGAATACTGTGTCCAAGTTATCTCCAGACTTGCTTCTAAAGTTCAGCTTTTTGTGTTTAAGTTATTATCCATGACTATTCATCTGGTCTCTTGTTTACATGTCTATTATATTATCTTTTAAAAGCAATCTTGTTTTTTTCATAAATCAGATTGGTCTGCTTGAAACCAGCATTGACTTGTTTATGAAGAATTAAATTTGTATGCAGTGTATTGGTTTGCATATAAATTTTCTTGGGCAGCTTAGAGGCAGAATTGTTTTACAGTATATAGTACAACTTCATTTTGTAGTGTATCTTTTATATCAGCCTTATCCCAAACCACTTTACAGGGAAATAGTACAAGTAGAAAGGGTACAATAAAAAAGGGGCAGAAGCGAAAGAAATTTTAAAAGGCTAAGGAGAAGAAATATCCTTGGAAGTACAGAGACCCATTTCAATATGGAGGGTGTGAATTACTGATGGAAAATACTTTTTTGGGTTAATTTTAATTACATATTCTGTTCTTTTAAATGTATTGGCTGTGTGATGGTTTTCGTGCTCATAGCACAAACAGATTATAGCAGTTAGTCCTATCGGTGTACCCTGGCATGGATCACAAGTAACATGGCGTTCAGCTTTTAACAACCAGGGAAGAAAAGGGGCAACATTTCCCATAATGCACTGATGGCTGATAAGAAGGGTCAGGCACTTATGGAAAGACCCTATAGAATATAATAGAACTGTACAGGATGACTATATAGCATTATGAATACATTTTAATTCTAGTAGGTTAAAAGAAACTTCTGTAGGATATCACTGGATTCATCACTATTAAATTCAATAGGGCTTTTCCACCAGGGGTGGTAATTGCATTTCTAGTCTTTTCCTGAAATTAAATTAAATTTTACTGATTTTCTGTGGAAACTTTTTAGTTTTTGCATTTCTCAGTGGCAGCAGCTTTGATTTAGTGAAGTGAAACTCACAGAAGAGAAATGGTTCTGTGACACTGCTAGAGAAAAGATGTGGTAGGCAAAGAAAGAACTTACGACAGGATAGCAGTTACAAAGGAAGTCATCAGAAAAAAATGTCTTGCTATTGACTGCTTAAATTCATATGGCTCTGCAACTTATCTTAGGGCCATGGTTCTCAACCAAGGGTCCAGGGCCCCCTCGTGGGCAGTGAGCAGGTTTCAGGGGGTCCGCCAACCATGGCTGGAATTAGACTCGCTAGGACCCAAGGCAGAAAGCTGAAATCCCGCCATGTAGGACTGCAGCCTGGAGCCCCAAGCCCCAATACTCAGGGCTGAAGCCAAAGCCTGAGCAACTTAGCTTCATGGTACCCACTATGTGGTGTAGGGCCCCGGGCAATTGCCCTCCTTACTACCCCCCAACATCAGCCCTGGCTTTCATATGCAGAAAAACAGTTGTGGCACAGCTGGGCCATGGAGTTTTTATAGCAAAGTGTGGGGCCCTCATAAAGAAAAAGGTTGAGAACCCCTGTCCTAGGGTGTTATATAGCAGCTACCACGCTATTTAAGTGTTGCATAGGTAAGTAAGGCAAAGTCTAAAAGAGACTTGATAGAAAGGACAAAAAGAAGAATCTTGTTAGGAAGCCCTGTTTTGCATATATGAATTTTATGTTTAAAAACATCCTTAAAGATATGGTGGAAAAACTTTGCTAAAAGGGAGGGTCTTGCAGTGTAGTCTGAGCAGTCAGGCTTTGGGTTAGTCTAATCCCATTGGTAGCTCACTCTACAGCCAGGCCCCCTGATCAGAAACACTTCACCTCCATCTCATGTGCTGTATTTGGAGTTTTGTTAGCTGCATTCTCCAAGAAGTGTGTAAAATTCAGCTTCTTTTGTTTGTTAATTGGTAGGCACAGGGAATAAGACAGTCATAAATAGAAATGTGATGATTAGTCTCAAGGACCAAGAACTTGCACTGGTAACAGAAATGGAAGCAGATAGGAGGGTGCACAGCAGATGAGATGTTCAAACACCAGTACATTCCATCAGCAGACAGCTGCACTGTATGTAAGCCAGAGCCTTTGCCTTACTTCTACCTCTTCAAACAGCAGATACACTCTAGAAGTGAATATCATACAAGTTACTGTGGGCACATCCTTCTCTAATAAGGATATGCACCAAGAAAGAGAGGTGTCATGAGTATACTGTTCAGCAGAGCCCATGGTGACTCACTTTCTTTCCGTGTGGCTTCATGAAGATTTTAAAGAGAAGGGACAGAATAGAACCTGTGGTGATCCACAAGGTGAGTGCTTCAGAAATGGAAGAGCAATTGCCCATTCACCACCACTCTCTGGGTTCTGCTGGAAAGGCATGACTGGAGCCGTTGTACTTGTGCACAGTTACTCCATCTAGATCATGCAGATGGGTTAGCAATACTTTATGGCAGACTGTATTGCAAGCTGCAGATTGAACAGTACAAGGATTGAAACATGGCCTCTGTCCATTGACATGAGGAAGTCATCCACTAATGCGACTAGTCAGTCTCCATGCTACGACCTGGCCTGAAGTCTGATTACAAGCCATTCAGAATATTAGAAGATATCATGTATTGTTGAGTCATGGTTGTCACTACTTACTCAGTTAATTTGCCTGGGAACAAGAACATTGAGATGGGATGGATTGGGAAGGAGGTTTCTGTATTAAGTGTTAACTTTCAGGATTGGTCAAACTACCACACTTTCTAATTGGGTGGTAGGTTTGTTTTTCTGAAGGAAGTATGCAACCTCTGCTCAGTGGAGGTGTAGGATTGGTAAAGCGGGAATATTCACAGGTGAGAATTAAAACTACATTGGAACTTCCTATACAGAACTCCAACGAAAAATGCCTGCTGACATTATGCATGCCTTTTGTAAGTGCTGTTAGTCCTTTACTTCCAAAAGCATTAATCCATTCACAAACTCAAAATGAAAGTAGTTCTCCAGCTCCTCTCAAATCCAATGTATAATGTTTACTTCTTCCTGCGTGCTACACACAAATAGTATTATTTACATGCATATGCCTGGGAAGTGCATTAGTTTGTCTTCTAACTACATTGGTTCCCTATTTAGATGGAAACAAAAGATCAAGGATCCTTTCTATTTAAGTTATTCCCTGTGCTTGAACTCATGAATATTATCGGATTGGAAGACAAGTCAGGCTATTGCTAGAGAGATTTCATTACAGCTATATGAGGTTTGGGGTGGGGGAGGGGAAATCATGCCAGGTAAAATAAGCTCCAATTCCAACCGTAACCCTGCCCTCCCCCCACCGCCCAAAAAGCTCCCACCGCTTAAATTCAACAGGTAGTTATGAATAAAGAATTGTTTAATTTAGCATGAAATTCAAGCAAGAGGACAATATTTCCATAAGCTACACCCTGTTTCTAAGACCACCTTCAGAACTGAAAAACCGAAAATGTTGCAGAGTTACTGAAATGACTAGGGTAGCTATATTAGTGCTCTATGCTACATTGCTCTGGATCATGGAGAGCAGAAAGACTTAAGTTATAATGTATGTGGTATGCTTTGTTATTTTGTATTATTAACCCTGCATGGCACCGCTAAAGAGAAATGGTAACAAGTTAGGTACTAATGTAACAGGAAATAGCATATTTGTAATTCCCTTTTCAACATCTGTTGCATAAAATGTAATTTGCTCCTTTGTGCAAGCTGTGCTCCTTTAGAGGCAAATCTCTAAATCCCTTTTTGGATGCACCTGCCCCAATTTGTTTAATTTGAATGTGGCCCAAAATGGCCCACATTTTAATTTCACGTAATTTGAGAAAGCTGCAGTGAGTATCCAGCTTGTTAAATTACACCAAGAGCAGAACAACAGAGTGGCACAAGTGGCTGAAGAATAGGAAAGGAAGAATTTAAAGAGTTGGGGTTGCGGGGTTTTCTTTGGTAAATTAAAGAAAGCATAGTTCTCAGATCACCAGGAAGAATATTAAGGAAAGCAGTTAATGCGTAGTTAAAGGAATCTTAATTTACATGAACATATGTTGTTTTACCTAATTTTGATAAAATTAAAAGCAAAAATGTCTATATTCTTTCAGTTGGGTTTAACACACCATCTGGTTTAATTATTCCCTAGGTAGTGTGCTATAAAGTTAATAGTAACAGTATCGCTAAGTCAATCAGTAAGAACATTTCCATTGTAATTTTTCACTGAGGATGTTTCTCTTAAACCCACTAACTGTCAGGTCAATGTAATAAGCTTGTGCATAAGTGTTATATTAGTAGTAGTAGTTAGCAGATGTTAGCTTGGAATTGCCACCTAGGTATTGAATAAAATGTTCTGCCTATCCATGAAATGACTTTAGCACCTTCATATACAGCAGCTTGCTAAATTACAGTGTTGCAGTGAACCTACAGAAATACTATATAAGCACTTTAATCTTAAAAAGCCTTCTAAATAATTTTGGATCTATGGAGGTGATGACAAACTGGTGACAATTTTATAGGAAAGTCTTTTAAAGAGAAAAATCTATTGTATTCAAAAACTTGCATGTTGCTTAAAGAATTAAAGAATCTGAAGAGCAGTGAACAGAAGACACAAACTAACAGCATTTTTTAAATTATATCAGAAGCAGGAAGCCTACCAAGCAATCAGTGGGACCACTGGATGATCAAGATGCTGAAGGAGCACTCAAGGAAGACAGATCTTTGCAGAGAAGTTAAATGAATTATTTGCATCAGTCTTCATTGAAGATGTGAGGGAGGTTCTGGCACCTAAACCATTGTTTTTTAGGTGACAAGTCTGAGGAACTGTCCCAGATTGAGGTGTCAATAGATAAGGTTTTGGAACAAACTGATAAATTAAACAGTAATATATCACCGGGACCATATGATATTCATCCAAGAGTTCTGATGGAACTCAAATATGAAATTGAAGAACTACTAATGGTGGCATGTAACCTATCACTTAAATCAGGCTCTGTAATATATGACTGTATGATAACTAATGTAATGCTGATTGTTAAAGGCTCCAGAGGCGATCCGGTCAATTATAGACCTGTAAGCCTAATTCAGTATCAGGCAAATTGGTTGAAAATATAGTAAAGAAAAGAATCAGACACAAAAATTAACTTGATATTTTGGGGTAGAGTCACACGGCTTTTGCGAAGGGAAATCATGCCTCAGCACTCTATTCAAATTCTTTGAGGGTATCAACAAACATGAGGACAAAGGTGATTCAGTGGATATAGTGTACTTGGACTTTCAGAAAGCCATTCACAAAGTCCCTCACCAACGGCTCTTAAGCAAAGTAAACAATCATGGGATAAGAGGGAAGGTCCTCTCATGGATCAGTAACTGGTTAAAAACCAGGAAACAAAGGGTAAGAATAAACAGTCAGTTTTCAGAATGGAGAGAGGTAAATAGCCGGGTCCCCTAAGGATCTGTACTCGGACGTGTGCTATTCAACATATTCATAAGTGATCTGGAAAATGGACTAAATAGTGACATGGCAAAGATTGCAGGTGATACTAAATTACTCAAGATTGTTAAATTCTAAGCAGACTATGAACAGTTACAAAGGAATCTCACAAAACTGAGTGACTGTAATAAAATGGCAGATGAAATTCAATGTTCATCAGTGCAAAGTAATGGAAAACATAATCCCAACTATACAAACAAAATGATGGGGTCTAAATTAATTGCTATAATTCAAGAAAGATCTTGGAGTCATCATAGATATTTCTCTGAAAACATATTCTCAGTGTGCAGTGGCATAAAAAAAAAAGCTCAAAACCATTAGGAAAGGAATAGGTAAGACAACAGAAAATAGCACAATGTCACTAAATAAAGCCATCGTATACCCACACCTTGAATACTGCATGCAGTTCTGGTCACTCCATCTCAAAAAAGATATTAGAATTGGAGAAAGTACAGAGAAGGGCAACAAAAATGATTAGGAGTATGGAACAGCTTCCATGAGGCAGTTCATCTTAGAAAAGATGCAGTTCAGGGGGGATATGACAGAGATCTATAAAATCATGAATGGTGTGGAGAAAAGGTGTTATCTACCCTTACACAAAACACAAGAATCAGGGTTTACCCATGAAATTAAAAGGCAGCAGATTCTAAACAAACATAAGGAACTACTTCTTCACACAATGCACAGTCAACCTGTAGAACTCATTGCATGAAGATGTTGTGAAAGCCAAAAGTATAACTGGGTTCAAAAAAGAACTAGATAAGTTCAATGGTCTGTTAGCCAGGATGGTGAAGGAAGCAATGTTCCAGGTATCCATAAACCTTCAACTGTCAGAAGCTGGACTGTACAACAGGGGATGGATCACTTGACAACTGCCCTGTTCTGTTCATTTCCTCTGAAGCACTGAGCACTGGCCACTGTCAGAAGACAGAACACTGGGCTACATGGACCTTTGGTCTGACCCAGCATGGCCATTCTTAGGTCAAGAACTCAAAAGCATATCTTGGCCCTTTTAATTCAGCAAGGAATAATTTGGCCCAATGAGACTCCTGGGTTTCACTAATTTTGATCAACACAGCTGGTGGAAATATTACCAGTGGCAATGAGTAGGTACTCATCGTACATTTGAAGTGTATACAGGGGTTTAGTCTTGACTCTTAAAAACATCATATTTCTCAAGAAGTCATTAAAATCATAGAATATCAGGGCTGGAAGGGACCTCAGAAGGTCATCTAGTCCAACCCCCTGCTCAAAGCAGGACCAATCCCCAGCTCCCTAAATAGCCCCCTCAAGGATTGAACTCACCACCCTGGGTTGAGCAGGCCAATGCTCAAACCACTGAGGTATCCCTCCCCCCACCCAAAATGAAGTGTAAGGGAGCCATTGACTTTCAATTACCATTGACTTTCAATTAGAGTTGTCCAGTAGAACTAGACAAATTTATAAGTGTGACTGTATTACAGGCTGTGACTTTTTTGGGTTCAACCCCAACCAGTCATGGGGTGTGTCACCACCTACCATGCAACTGTGGGGGTCTTCAATGCTATGTTGCTGTGACTCACAGCCTGTATACCAACAGCCAGCATACAAATCAGACCCTGGTTTCCAGTTACTTTTTGCAGTGTGACTCCCTCCCCGCCCCCCAATATCCTCTCAGTCCTGAAGTTGCCCAAAACCATCTGCTTCTGTAGCATTCAGCCCTTTCCTGAACACTCAGGAGTTGTTAAGTTCTTTGCTCCTTTAAAGAGTCAATACACTGCAGCTCATTAATTTAACTAGTGTTTGACAAAAACTCATTTCAATCACAGCACTGAATTGGTTTATAGTAAACCAAAGTTTATTAAATTCATAGGCTTAAGTGGCACCAAGTACAAGAAGCAAGGATAGAAATGGTTACAAACAAGAATAAAAAAATTATGCTTCTCAGACAATCTTAACTTCAGCAAGTTTCAATTTTAGCCAAAGGAGGGTTTCTCACCTATATCCAGTTCCCTGAGACTTCAACCCCTTTGGTTGAAGGATCAACTTTTCTCAGATGCACAAGAACCCTGGCCTCTTCTAACTGCCCAGTAACGGACAACTATGAGGTTCTCTTCCCTTTCTTTTTATCATCCAGCAAACCTTGAAAATTAATTATTTGAAAAGTAAGCACAGACAAAGCTCCTCTTCCATGCTGGTTGTGGATGCCATGGTGTCTGGTGCAGGATCCCTGCTGCCTTCGCTCCTGCTGGTGATTTTTACAATGAAAGTGGTCTCTCCTGCAACCTCCAATACCAAAGAATAGCCCACTGAACGTGGCCATGCCTGGTTTGAGGTGTTGGCCTCTTCCTTTGTCTAAACAGAACCTGTTTATGAACTCTCCCGACATACCTAGTTTAAACGTGTTAGTCACATATTTCCAGCATATATTTATAAAGTCCTTTGTGGGTTTACCATACATTGATCATGCAAGAATATTAATGATCAGTCAACTATTAGTTTTAGTGATATATGATGTGCTACCTTTTGGATAAATATCATGACAACATATTAGGTGTAGTATGTCAGGTCTGACAAGAGTTGCTGAAACAGAATAGTGAGCCACCAATGGGCCTCTGTCACATGGGTTTCCTTGTGATGGTAGGGGGCAGGGCTCAGCAGCCCCAGAGCTCACTTACAGTTTATATCTTATGTTTCTAAAAGCACATGCTTTAGAGTTTCAGCTGGCACCTGCATGCATCAGGAAGGGCCCTCCTTCCTCTGAAGCCTCAGGGATGTCCACAGCTGGACATGGAATACTGGACTGGAAGGATCAGTGGTCTGAGCTGGCACCAAATATTCTCTCTTGCAGGCACATGGCTGGCTAGTTCTTGCTCACATACTCAAGACCTAACTGGTCATTATGTGTGGAGTTTGGAAAGTAAACGTAGGTGGTTTTCACCTTGCTCTGCAGTATGTGGTCACTTGCCAGGATTATCTGGATATATTTCACCTAATCATTTCCCTGCTATTGCAGGTTAATTTAAAAGTACTGGTTTTTACTGGTGATACTTATGGAGTACAAGAAGAAGAATAGCAGTGCTGTCAATGATCAGAAATAGTATGGATTCCAAAATACCAGATATTTTTGTGTGTGTAGGAGTACATTAGGAGCTTCTTCCATTTCAGAATAGCATACAATTCTGAATATAGCCAGATAACACTATAAAAGTTACATTACAGCTATGTGGTTTCAATATTCAGATTGTCATCAAGCATACACACATGCATTAACTGAGTTTGCTTAGTTTTATGCAGTACCTTTCACAGTCCAGGTTTCATCAAAGTACTTTAGAAAGCACAGAGAATGAGGGCCGTGGGAAGCGGCGCGGGCCGAGGGATGTGCTGGCCACTGCTTCCTGCTGCTCAGATTGGCCTGGAGCTGCGATTGGCTGAACCTGTGGATGCGGCAGGTAAACAAACCGGCCCAGCCCGCCAGGGTGCTTACCCTGGCAGGCCGCGTGCCAAAGGTTGCTGATCCCTGGTATAGATGATGGTACTGTTGTAACAGAGTAGGCAAGGGACTAGAACCTTGCCCATACTCTAGCTGTGTAAAGAGGCCATAAAGTCGCCTTAAGTGGGCAGCTAAGGATTCTAAGTCCCTGTGATATAGGAGGTCCTTGCAGCTCAGTATAATTATGAGCACCCTACAGCTGTTCTAAATTACACCAGCAGCCAGAGTGGCCTTTGACAGCCCTGGGGAATCATGGCAGAGCAAAAATCACTTAGCCACCTTTGCCTATTCCCATCTATATCTGCACCAAGTGGAGCACTGACACAGGTGAATAGTTGAGCTCATGGTTTGAGATGAGATACTGTGTACTCAGCAACAGCTCTCACAGTCACACAACTTTTGGGAATAGAATGTGTTTTATTAAGACAGAGGATGAATAAAACTATTCTTTTTTAGAGAGTTCTGGTGGAAGGGGTTTAAAATTCCACTGGGCAGCAAGCACAAATGAACAAAAGGGTCCTCAGTTTCAAGTCTCTGCTGAAATGACTATAGCTCTAATAGTGCAGTACATCCTCAGACAGGCATTGCAATTGAGCCACACAAATGAAGTGGTTTGTTGAAAAGTTATTGTACATAATTGGACACCGCCAGATCATGGGTATCTAGTGATAACGTCAGTGCACACTTTTCCAGTTCTGTAATAGCAACCTTGCCACATTAGACTTCATCACATTGATTTACTATATGAGTCAGTGTAACATAGCGGTGGCACAAGTGAAGTGGCATATTTAAAACACATCCCAAGCAAATCCCTCTTGATGGAATATCCATTGTTTAACATTCATCACCAGCTTCTATATCTGATTCTGAGACATGCTATATAAGGTTCAGGTTGTACCAATTAATGCAATAATCATGTGTTTTGAAAAAAAAACAGACAAAAACAACCTACACAAACTAATTGCAGAAACTATTTTGATTTCATATTTAAAAGTAAATTATTAGTGCTTTTCATTTTGTAGGAAACAACTGCACTCCTAGATTTACTATCTGGAAAACAAGAGGAAGAATAGCAGTTTTAAAAAGCATACCATTTTTAGTGAAATATGGTTTCTACTATGGGAATAATTGCTGTTGCTAATAAGTTGTTGGAAAGTTTCTAGTCAACTATTAAAATGAGATATTTAAAATCCTCTACAGTTTAATATAATGTATTAAATCAATTTGAAAGTGAAGAAAATATTCTAATATAAAAATAATCAGGCTGCTCACAGATATTTGCCACCAAGAAATGCATAATATAATGTCAGAACTAGCTCTCTGGCCCCTCAAACTTGGGCAGCTAGCTAAATTTATAAATAGAGCTTAGAGAAATGGAACCTCAAAGTGACAGTGGAAACCAGACAGGTCTCTCCTTGCAAGATCTACTGACAGAACCATGGAAACACTTTCAGAATTCAATAGCTGCTAAGCTTTTTCTGTCCCTTTTGTAGGTAGATCTACAGCACATGCCCAAAGAACAACAGATTTACTAAATATAGTTGAGGCATTTCTCCCCACTCAGTCGTGTAAAACAAAATATTAACTGCCCCCCCTCCATTTTTAAAAAACATAGTACTTAAAAATGGCACCTCTAAATGGCATTACTCTGGAGAATTTCACTCAAATATTTTTTAAAAAATGCAATATAATGCAGAGTTTTAATGTAGTGAATATTCATCTACAGACACACATTCATATTTGATTTAGCTCACTACAGAGCAGTTTGAAAACTAGCACTTAGTGTCCACAACCCAAAGCTTCCATCCAATTTGGCACACTAAAAGCCTCATCCAATGTCTTTGACTTCAATGGAAGTCATCATGCCCTTAGAACCGATAGACGAAGAGACTCTGTACTAAAACAGCAAGAGTGTTGCAGGTCAGTAATATGGGCAAGGATGTTTTCTGGCTTGGGGTTTCACCGAAAACATCAGTGTAATGGCACTGAGATCATCCACTGAAAATGTCAAGGAAATGACACGCTCATACTGAGTGATAGTATACAGATAACAGCACTCTTCTTGCCAGCTGCTTTCCTTGTCTCCTGTCACCCAGTGATCAGTGGGTTGGTCTTCTAGGTATCAAAATATTGCCACACAAGTGTCTTCATAAAATAATATTTTTAAAACAAGAGTACTTCACACTATCAGTACTTTAAGACTTCAGAACATTATAATCTGCCAAAATCAAATCCATTATGTTGGTGAACCTGAATTGATCAATATAAACAGTTCATCTTTTTTCCCCTTTGAACCTTTAATTCAGCACTAAACATGGACCTGCAAAGCAAGGCAGAGTGCACACCAATGCCATTTGGCTTAAGTCAGTACTATAATTCTCATATTTTCATGAAAGACAGACACTAAACATCAAGCTCTGGTCACACATTAGGGACCTTCCTCTGTCCTGTCCAAAGCTTCCCGTGTAACTCTATGGCTATGTCTACACTACATCACAGTTGCACCCACAATGCACTACACAGGTTAGTGAAAGGCTCTGGCAGGTGGAGGCAACAGAAAAAGACTGTGACAGATCCTTGTGGTGAGGGAAAATTCTGGTAGCGGGGAGTCATCTTGACACTGACCTCCTTAAAATAGTAGCGTAGATGAGGGAGGCACTACTTGGGCATGTAGAGAGACATGCAAAGTACATACCGTATGAGTACAGATATGTCTATACACTACTCACCTAAACAGTGCCTCACTGTCTACACTGCTATTTATGCCCATGCTAGGGCTGTGCAGTGTTTGTACTCTACACGCCACCCTAAGGAATATGCAGTTAGATGTACCCTTTACTTTATACGTCCCAACAACATCACAACGAGACAACTAAGGGGGATATGATAGAGATCTATAAAATCATGACTGGTGTGGAGAAAGCAATTAAGGAAGTGTCATTTACTCATTCTCATAACACAAGGTTTCATTTGGGGTCACCAAATGAAATTAATAGGCAGCAGGTTTAAAACAAACAAAAGGAAGTATTTCTTCACGCAACACACAGTCAACCTGTGGAACTCTTTGCCAGAGGATGTTGTGAAGGCCAAAACTATACCAGGGTTCAAAAAAGAACTAGATAAGTTCATGGAGGATAGGTCCCTCAATGGCTATTAGCCAGGATGGACAGGGATGGTGTCCCTAGCCTCTGTTTGCCAGAAGCTGGGAATGGGCGACAGGGGATGGATCACTTGATGATTGCCTGTTCTGTTCATTCCCTATGGGGCACCTGGGATTGGCCACTGTCGGAAGACAGGACACTGGGCTAGATGGACCTTTGGTCTGGTTTCTTTGTTCTTCTTCTGGTGATTTTCTACTCTCACACTTTCCTAGCCCCTGAGAGGGAAGTTGGGAAGAACTGGTTTCCCCTTGGTTCCAGCTAACCCATTGTCCAAGACACTGAATAGATGGTTGCTGAGTTCTAAATGAGCCACCTCGTACCTGTTCTGGGAGGAACATGCTTAAAGCCTTGTCAGCCCATGGTAGATACACATAGACATAGAGGCTTTCCAGGATACCACAGTTTTTGTAAGAATTACTTCACAATATCAACCAGAATTCATAAATTATATGGACAGATTGCCCAAACTGTTGCCATATACAATGCTGGTTAAAAGATTACATGAATGGCACTGAAATTGCCAGACAAACAGAAGCACATTTTAAAAGCGGTACCCTGGAATTACCAACATAAATATTATCACTTGCAAACAAAATTCTAAGCTGCACAGCAGATCTGGTTGTCAACTGTTATATAAAAATGGATGGAACAGAGACTCTTGCATAGTAGGCAGGGTGCAGGATGGATGGGAAAGATTGAATAATACAAATACACTAGAAAAGAAAGAGAAGCCAAGATTAATCCCAGAATAATCAGAACCTCTGACCAACTCTTAGGAACATCAAACTCTAAATACTTGCCTTAGGGTATGTCTACACTACGGGATTAATCCGAATTTAGATAATTCGGATTTGAGAAACAGGTTGTATAAAGTCGAAATGAGTGCGGCCACACTAGCACAGTAATTCGGTGGTGTGCGTCCAAGTACCGGGGCTAGCGTCGATTTCTGCACCGTTGCACTGTGGGTAGCAAATCCATAGCTATCCCATAGTTCCCGCAGTCTCCCGCGCCCATTGGGATTGTGGGTTAAGATCCCAGTGCCTGATGGGACAAAAAACATCGTCGCAGGTGGTTCTGGGTACAGTCTCACTTCCTCCCTCCCTCCCTCCCTGCATGAAAGAAACGGACGGCAGACAACCATTTTCGCGCCCTTTTTCCTGGGTGGGTGAACACTGCAGACTCCATACCACGGCAAGCATGGAGCCCGCTGAGGTCAAGACAGCACTCATGAATATTGCAAACACCTCGCGCGTTCTCGTGGAGTTTATGCTCAGCCAGGACCAGAAAAACGAGGAGAGAAGGCAGCGGCGGCGGCAGCATGATGAGGACATGGACACAGACACGGATACAGAATTCAGTGAAACCACAGGCCCCGGTGCTTTGGAGATCATGTTGTTAATGGGGCAGATTCTATCCATGGAACGCCGATTCTGGGCCCGGGAGACAAGCACAGACTGGTGGGACCGCATAGTGTTGCAGGTCTGGGACGATTCCCAGTGGCTGCGGAACTTTCGCATGCGTAAGGGCACTTTCATGGAACTTTGTGACTTGCTGTCCCCTGCCCTGAAACGCCAGAATACCAAGATGAGAGCAGCCCTCACAGTTGAGAAGCGCGTGGCGATAGCCCTGTGGAAGCTTGCAACGCCAGACAGCTACCGGTCAGTCGGGAATCAATTTGGAGTGGGCAAATCTACTGTGGGGGCTGCTGTGATGCAAGTAGCCAAAGCAATCACTCAGGTGCTGCTACGAAAGTTAGTGACTCTGGGAAATGTGCAGGCTATAGTGGATGGTTTTGCTGCAATGGGATTCCCTAACTGTGGTGGGGCAATAGACGGAACCCATATCCCTATCTTGGCACCGGAGCACCAAGCCACCGAGTACATAAACCGCAAGGGGTACTTTTCAATGGTGCTGCAAGCACTTGTGGATCACAAGGGACGTTTCACCAACATCAACGCGGGCTGGGCGGGAAGGGTTCATGACGCTCGCGTCTTCAGGAACACTACTCTGTTTAAAGGGCTGCAGCAAGGGACTTACTTTCCGGACCAGAAAATAACCGTTGGGGATGTTGAAATGCCCATAGTTATTCTTGGGGACCCAGCCTACCCCTTAATGCCATGGCTTATGAAGCCATACACAGGCAGCCTGGACAGGAGTCAGGAGCTGTTTAACTACAGGCTAAGCAAGTGCAGAATGGTGGTAGAATGTGCATTTGGCCGTTTAAAAGGCCGCTGGCGTTCATTATTGACTCGCTCTGACCTCAGCCAAAGAAATCTCCCCATTGTTATTTCTGCTTGCTGTGTGCTCCACAATCTCTGTGAAAGTAAGGGGGAGACCTTTATGGCGGGGTGGGAGGCTGAGGCAAATCGCCTGGCTGCTGATTACGCGCAGCCAGACACCAGGGCGATTAGAAGATCACACCATGAAGCGCTGTGCATCAGAGAAGCTTTGAAAACCAGTTTCATGGCTGGCCAGGCTACCGTGTGAAATATCTGTTTGTTTCTCCTTCATGAATACCCTCCCCCTTTACTGACTGATTTTCTGTAAGGAACCCACCCTGCCCCTTCCCCCAGCTTTCTTTCAAACCAAATAAAGTCACTATCATTTAAAAATCATTTATTCTTTATTAATAGATTAGAAAAAGAGGGAGGGAACCCGGGTGGTATTTGGGAGGAGGATTGCTGGGAAGGAAAAAGCCACAAAGAAAAGGTTAAAAAAATGACAGCCTTTTGCTTGGGCTGTCTACTGGGGTGGAATGGGAAGGTGTACGGAGCCTCCCCCCCCGTGTTCTTACACGTCTGGGTGAGGAGGATACGGAACATGGGGAGGGGGGAGGGTGGAACAGGGGCTGAAGCGGCAGTCTGTTTTCCAGCAGCCGTTCCTGAACCTCCACCAGACGCCGGAGCAGCCCCAGCGTTGCATCCTTCATCCTCTGGTCTTCCTGCCGCCATCTCTCATCTCGATCGTCTCTCCTCTCCTCACGTTGGTCCCTCCTCTCCTCACGTTGGTCCCTCCTCTCCTCACGTTCACTGACTTCTTTCCTATACTTTGAAACTGTTTCCTTCCACTCATTCAGATGAGCTCTGTCACTCCTGCTGGATTGCATAATTTCAGAAAACATGTCCTCCCGCGTCTTCTTCTTACGACGCCTTATCTGTGATAACCTTCGGGATGGAGGAGGGAGGCTTGAGGAATTTGCAGCTGCTGTAGGGAGGGGAAAAAAGAGAGAATTGTTTTAAAAGCTACATTTTGCAGAACAATGCTTATACTCTTTCACGGTGACCAACACTGTTCACATTACATAGCACATGTGATTTCTGTGCAAGGTCGCATTTTGCCTCTTAATGCTGAGTGCCTGTGACTTTGCTGCTAGAGATCAATCACAGGTCTGGGCAACAGAGGTTCACGTTCCAGCAACAGAATTCGGCTTGCATGCGGCCATGGTAAGCTTCAGCGCCGTCCGTGCTTTCCAACATACCAAGCATAGCTTGTAGAGTGCTGCAGAAGCCTGGCCAATCTCAGCCAGTTGGGGGGGGGGGGCAGTGTGGTGGTGCTTGTCTGGGCCCCTAAAAAAAAAAAAAAAAAAAAAAAAAAAAAATTAACATTCAGCAGCCACAGAAAACCAACTCCCCCTGCAGGCAGATCCCTGCAGGCACCACCACACCCCCCCCCCCCCGCCGCCGACCCCCCCCCTCTCCATGAATTCTCTGGGATGATCACGGTACCCTCCCCCCACCGCGTGGCTGGTAACAGGGAAGATCCCTGCTAGCCAAACGCGAAAAACTCAGGGCCAATTTCCCATCTGCGCTTGGCTAACTGCAGGGAAGGATTTATTTTCCGCCACAGGCAAACAGCCCAGTAGGAATGGCCACCTCTGTCCCCTTAATTAAGTTCCCGTATTTCAACCAGGTTACCAGGAGTGATATCACTCTCCTGAGGATTACACAACAAGATAAAGAACGGATGTTGCTTGAATGCCAGCAAACACCGGGACCATACGCTGCCAGGCTCTGTCAGGCAATGATACCAGATTACTTGCTGCAAGCATGGCGTGGTCAAGTGTCCTACCATGGAGGAGGGAATAAAGATGCACTGCCCAGAAACCTTCTGGCAAGGCTTTCGGAGTACCTCCAGGAGAGCTTCATTGAGATGTCCCTGGAGGATTTCCGCTCCATCCCCATACACGTTAACAGACTTTTCCAGTAGCTACAGACTTTTCCAGTAGCTGAACTGACCGCGAATGCAAAGTCAGGCAAAGTAATCATTAAAAACCGTTTGCTTTTAAAACAAGTTTTATATTTTAAAAGGTAAACTCACCTGAGGTCCCTTCCATGGGGTCAGAGTCTTGGGTACTGGCTTGGGAGGGTTGGGAGGGTACTTCAGTCAGGGTGAGAAAAAGATCCTGGCTGTTGGGGAGAAGGGAGTGCTGTGTGCTCTCTGCAAGCTCATCCTCCTCCTCCTCCTCCTCCTCCTCTACCCCCTCGGCAGAATCCTCAGGCGTCGAGACTATCCCCGACCCAGAATCCACGAACAAAGGTGGGGTAGTGGTGGCAGCCCCCCCTAGAATTGCATGCAGCTCGGCGTAGTAGCGGCATGTCCGTGGCTCTGACCCGGAGCGACCGTTTGCCTCCTTTGTTTTTTGATAGGCTTGTCTGAGCTCCTTGACCTTCACGCGGCACTGCTCAGAGTCCCTATTGTGGCCTCTCTCCATCATGCCCTTGGAGATTTTTTCAAAAGTTTTTGCATTTCGTCTTTTAGAACGAAGTTCTGCAAGCACTGAATCCTCTCCCCATACAGCGATCAGATCCAGTACCTCCCTCACGGTCCATGCTGGTGCTCTTTTTCGATTATCAGCCTGCATGGTTACCTGTGCTGATGAGGTATCTGTGGTCACCTGTGCTCTCCACGCTGGGCAAACAGGAAATGAAGTTCAAATGTTCGCGGGGCTTTTCCTGTCTACCTGGCCAGTGCATCCGAGTTCGGATTGCTGTCCAGAGCGGTCACAATGATGCACTGTGGGATAGCTCCCGGAGGCCAATACCATCGAATTGCGGCCACACTAACCCTAATTCGAATTGCTAAAATCGATTTTGGCGCTACTCCGCTCGTTGGGGTGGAGTACAGAAATCGATTTAAAGGGCCCTTTACATCGAATTAAATGGCGTCGTTGTGTGGACGGTTACAGGGTTAATTCGAATTAAAGCTGATAAATCCGAATTAAAGTCGTAGTGTAGACCAGGCCTAAGGGAGGTATTTTGCCCCAAATTGGTTAAAGCTTGTAGTAGTCAAAAAGACAAAAAAAAAATTGTTCCAATATCTTTATGTGATATTTTAGCAGGGTATGCAAAGAATTCACATTCTGATGTTGTCTTATCTTTGCAGAGGCATATCTCACACAAATCTCAAACGTGTGGCTTCACCATTAGTCATCATAAATCAGAGTTCAGAAACAAAACTGAATGTATTCTCTCTTCACTATTAAGTGTCTTTCATTATCTGTAATTGAGTTAAAGGGAGCCTATTCAATTGTTTACAGACAAATCATCATGCTTCATCTTGGAGATTTAAAGCCTTACAAAGATATTGTTCTTTCTTAGGAAATCAGCATTATGCCCATTTTTGTGCAATCAAAAGCAAATACGATTATATAAAGGTTTTAAAACGCAAAGCAAGTAATAATATTGCTAGATACAAGTTGTTTCACAGATCTAGCAGCAGCAAATCTCCTTTTGCTGTGGAAGAAAATACAAGATATTTGTTATTGCCATGACTGTATTTTTATAGAGCAAACTACAGGTATGTCTCATCTTACGCTGGGGTTACGTTCCGCGGTCAGCGTGTAAAGCGAAAACCGCGTATAGTCAAAATTACATTGAGTTGAATGGCAGGCGGAATCGTCCGCACTACAGGTACAGTATTAAAATTGGTTGTTTTCTCTTTTTTTTTTTTGTTTTTTTTTTGTTTTTTGCCGACCACGTAAAGCTGAAATCGCGCATGATAAATGCGTGTAAGATGTGACAGACCTATATTTTATCACAGGTTCCTATAGCTATGATAAAATATGATATTTTATCATAGCTATGCAAGTCTATGCTGTAAATGAACTAGCTAGCCTGGGCCTTCCAAGAAATCCTTGGACAGACAATGATGTTTTTCCTACCGTCTTCCTCAAATGTGAAATACTACAGATGCTAGGAACCAAAAGATTTTAAAATCTTTAACTGGTTTTTAATACCCAGCTGTGACAGACCCAGACCAGTGGGGTACAGGAGTCTGATAGAGGGTAAATATACTGGTCACTGGATGAGTAGTTTTCTGTTCCCTGAGTGACCAGAGCAGGGGCTGCATTAGAGTAATCAGGAACCTGCTAGAACCAGTTAAGGCAGGCTAATTAGGACACCTGGAGCCAATTAAGAAGAAGCTGCTAGAATCAATTAAGGCAGGCTAATCAGGACACCTGGGTTTTAAAAGGAGCTCACTTCAGTTTGTGGTGCGAGTGTGAGAAGCTGGGAGCAAGAGGCGCAAGGAGCTGAGAGTGAGAGGGTGTGCTGCTGGAGGACTGAGGAGCACAGGCGTTATCAGACACCACGAGGAAGGTCCTGTGGTGAGAAAAAGGAAGGTGTTTGGAGAAGGTCATGGGGAAGTAGCCCAGGGAGTTGTAGCTATCATGCAGCTATTACAGGAGGCACTATAGACAGCTGCAGTCCACAGGGCCCTGGGCTGGAACCTGGAGTAGAGGGCGGGCCCGGGTTCCCCCCAAACCTCCCAATTGACCTGGACTGTGGGTTCTTCCAGAGGGGAAGGTCTCTGGGATGTTCCCCAACCCACATGGTGAATCTCTGAGGCAAGAAAATCCGCCAATAAGCGCAGGACCCACCAAGTTAGAGGAGGAACTTTGTCACACAGGTGTCAGGAGTGGGATCTTGGGGTGCACAGCACGGCGGAAAAAGGAGGGTGATTTAAAAAAACAAAATAAAACAAAAAAAAAAAGGGAGAGGGTTTATTTTTTTCACCACAATGGATGACGTAGTGCGGGCACGGATACAAGCTATGGCCGCCCAGCAGGAGGCTACCCATGTCCAGGCAGCCGCCCAACAGGAGGCAGTACGGCTGCAGCAAGAGACTAATCGCCTGCTGATGGACCAGGCTGCTCAAGACCGAGCTATGTTGCGGGAACTGGTAAACCAAGTAAAATCCCTTACAGAGCTGAATCGCGGCCATGATGAGACGCGGCTCATACGGGCCAGCCATTGGCTGCAGAAAATGACACGGGAGGATGATGTAGAGGCATACCTTCTGGCCTTTGAGAGGACAGCCCTACGGGAGGCCTGGCCTCGAGATCAGTGGTCTGGCATCCTTGCCCCATTCCTGTGTGGGGAGGCTCAGAAGGCCTCCATGATCTGCCTGAAAAGGCTGTGGCAGACTACCCCCAGCTGAAAGCAGAGATCCTGGCCAGATCTGGGGTAATGACAGCAGTGCAAGCCCAGCAGTATCACAGTTGGAGGTACCAGGAAGACAAAACCCCGCAATCCCAATTGTACGACCTCATCCATCTTGCACGAAAGTGATTGCAAACAGAGTCCCGGAGTCCGGAAGAGATACCAGTGGTTCTGGTCATCGACCGATACACGAGGGGACTACCACCAGACCTTTGTGCCTGGGTAAGCCAGAACGAACCCTCCACCTATGACGAGGTTGTCGCCCTGGTAGAGAGGCGAAGGACAGCGAGGGAGCTGACCCGACCAGTTAAGGAAGAGGCACACTGGGTTAAACTAGCAGCACCAAGCCCTAAAGTTTGGGTGACTGGGCCACCATGAGGGCCCAGGTGGAAAAAGAGAGAGGCCGAAGGCCCATCAGAGGCCACAAAGTGTCGGAGCACTGAGGGAGAAGAGGATCGTGATGTTAGACTGCCCAAACCAAGAGACCGGGGAACGCCTAGGGCTCCATACAGATGTTATGCCTGCAGGGAGTGGGGACACATAGCTACACAGTGTCCCAATGCGGAGGAGCCTATGCAGTGTAACCTGGGGAACTGGACAGATCCATGCTCCCTAATGCACCTTGTGGCGGTCTCACTAACCCCACATATATATACCAGACCAGTGAAACTAAATGGGGTAGGGACCACGGCACTGGTTGATTCGGGGAGTGCTATCACGCTTATCTCAGGGAAGCTCATGAAGCGTAGTCAACTGCTGCAGGCTAAACGTACGGGGATAACATGTATCCATGGGACAGTTAATTACTACCCCACCATCCCAGTAAAAATCGAGATCCAAGGGAATACTACTGAGGTAGTAGCAGGTGTAGTCCCTAAACTCCCATACCCGGTGCTCATAGGGAGGGACTTCCCAGGGTTTGGAAACTTACTCCCAGTAGGGGCATTGGAGAAAGATGGGGACCCTAAAATTGGTGAGGCATCCACAGCAGACTGTCAACCCCCAATCTTCTCTGAAATATCCCCAGATTTGTTCTCCACTCCCAGACAGGGTAGAAAGACAAAAAGGGAAAGAAGGGCAGCTAAGGCCTTGGGAACCTGACCCAAAGCCAGAGGGTCGCTCTTGTAGGTAGGCGGACCTGCGCAGCTGAAAAGGAGGCCACGCAGGAGGGAGAAGCACCTGAGTCTGACCCCCACCCTAATGCTTCTGAACCAGTAGAGGCAACAGAGACTGGGCCCCTAGATCTTGGGCAGATTAGCCCCAGGAGAGGAAATTCTGGATAGGACCAGGCAGAAGACCCAAGGTACGACAACATTAGGAAGGAGGTGACTGAAATATATGGGGTCCCCATGGAAGGGAAAACCCAGGGACCAGGACTCTACTTCATAATGAAGAAGGATCTCTTATACCGGATTGCACCAGTACAGGGGCAGAAGGTACAGCAGATCCTAGTACCTCAAAAACACCAGAACGCTGTATTAAGTCTTGCTTATAGTCATCTTTTTGGGGGGCATTTGGGGGTAGAGAAGACCCTGGCATGAGTCCTACGACAGTTCTTTTGGCCCGGAGTACATGAAGAAGTGCAGAGGTACTGTGCCTCCTGCCCGGAGTGTCAGCTGCACAGTCCCCATCCCCACTTGAGGGCACTTTCAGTACCCCTTCCCATCATAGAGGTCCCCTTCGAGTGAATAGCCATGGACCTAGTGGGACCCCTGGAGAAGATGGCTCAGGGCCACCAATATATACTTGTTGTTTTGGACTATGCTACTGACTACCCAGAAGCCGTCCCCCTGCGGAACATGACCTCTAAAACTATAGCCAAAGAGCTGGTGGGGATCTTTGCCCGAATGGGGCTACCGAAGGAGATATTAACCGACCAAGGAACCCCATTTATGTCGAAGCTAATGAAGGACCTCTGTACGCTGCTCCATATACATACCCTGAGAACTTCGGTCTACCATCCGCAGAACCCTCAAGGCTATGATAAGGTAGGTGGTAAGTCGGGACGGGAAGGATTGGGACACCCTACTACCCTACCTTATGTTCGCTATCCGGGAGGTACCTCAGGCCTCAACTGGGTTTTCCCCCTTTGAGTTATTATACGGGCGTCACCTCCATGGCATACTAGATATCGCCAAAGAGATCTGGGAAGAGGAACCCAGTGAGGGGAGAAATATAATAGAGCATGTAATGCAGATGCGAGACCGGATAGCCCGGGTTACCCCTATTGTACGGGAACATTTGGAGAAGGCACAGGAGGCCCAGCGAACCCATTACAATCGCCAGGCAAAAGTGCGACAGTTCCAACCAGGGGATTGGGTTATGGTGTTGGTACCCACGGCAGAAAGCAAGCTTCTGGCCCAATGGCAGGGGCCCTATGAGGTGGTTGAACCCATGGGGGAAGTAACCTACAAGCTGTGGCAGCCAGGATGCAGAAAACAAGAACAGATTTATCACGTTAACCTTCTGAAACCCTGGCATGCACAAGAGGCATGCACAACTGTCCAAAAAGACCTAACCCAGGAAAACAAGCCTTCCAAACAGGTGAGAGTGACTCCCGATTTAACACCAGACCAGAAGAATGAGGTGTCTGAGATGATCTTCCGGAACCAAGATGTGTTCTCGACAAAACCGGGTCGAACAACTGAGACTTATCACCACATCGTCATGAACCCTGAGGCCAGAGTAACAATGAGGCCCTATTGGGTGCCAGCGGCAAAATGGGAGGAAATAAAAGCAGAAGTAAAAAAAATGCTGGAGTTGGGGATCATCAAAGAATCCCACAGTCAGTGGTCCAGCCCAATCATGCTGGTGCCCAAACCTGATGGCACCACAAGATTTTGCAATGACTTCCGGCGACTAAACGAAGTATCCCAGTTCGACGCGTACCCCATACCTCGCATAGATGAGCTAGTGAACCGTCTGGGTAATGCCCGGTACTTGACTACCCTAGACTTGACAAAGGGGTACTGGCAGATTCCCCTTGCGGAAGACGCAAAGGAAAAGACTGCGTTCTCTACACCAGAGGGTCTTTTTCAATATACTGTCCTCCCTTTTGGACTACATGGGGCCCCAGCTACCTTCCAGCACCTCATGGACAAGCTATTACGCCCGCATAACCGTTATGCTGCTGCCTACTTGGATGATGTGTTCATTCATACCCCAGACTGGGAAACCCACCTGGAGAAGGTGGAGGCAGTCCTCCATACCTTCAGGCTAGCTGGCCTTACAGCAAACCTGCCAAGTGCACTGTAGGGTTTACAGAGGCCAAATATCTTGGCTACATTGTGGGAAAAGATCTGGTAAAACCCCAAGTGAACAAGTTAGAGGCCATCCAAACTTGGCCCCGACCAAGTCGCAAGAAACAAGTCCGGGCGTTCCTAGGTGTGGTGGGGTATTGCCGACGATTTATCCCGCACTTTGCCACAAGGGCAAGCCCCCTGACAGACCTAGTGAAAGCCCGTGGACCTAATCTGGTGAGATGGTCTGACGCAGCAGAGGAAGCATTCACAGATCTACGGACTGCCCTCTGCAATAACCCCGTACTGATAGCCCCTGATTTCACCAAGAAGTTTATCCTGCAGACGGATGCATCGGAAGTAGGGTTGGGGGCCGTTCTATCACAGCTGGTCGGGGAGGAGGAACACCCATTTCTATACGTCAGTCAGAAACTCCTTCCAAGGGAACAAAAATATGCAGTGGTGGAGAGAGAATGCCTTGCTGTAAAATGGGCCATGGAAACATGGCGCTACTACCTGCTCGGGCGCAGATTTGTCCTCGTGACCGACCATGCCCCTCTTCAATGGATGCAGCAGAACAAGGAGAAGAACACAAGGGTGACCAGATAGGTTGAAGGGATAAGAACTTTCTAGTTCCGTGTGCAACACAGAGCAGGAAGCCGTCATGGCAACGCCGATGGCTTGTCACGTGTGCACTGTCTGGCGTCCCAAGCTGCCCAACCCCTTGGCATTGAGCAGGGGGGAGAGATATGTGACAGACCCATACCAGTGGGGTACAGGAGTCTGGTAGAGGGCAAATATACTGGTCACTGGATGAGTAGTTTTCTGTTCCCTGAGTGACCAGCGCAAGGGCTGCATTAGAGTAATCAGGAACCTGTTAGAACCAGTTAAGGCAGGCAGGCTAATTAGGACACCTGGAGCCAATTAAGAAGAAGCTGCTAGAATCAATTAAGGCAGGCTAATCAGGGCACCTGGGTTTAAAAGGAGCTCACTTCAGTTTGTGGTGCGAGTGTGAGGAGCTGGGAGCAAGAGGCGCAAGGAGCTGAGAGTGAGAGGGTGTGCTGCTGGAGGACTGAGGAGCACAAGCGTTATCAGACACCACGAGGAAGGTCCTGTGGTGAGAATAAGGAAGGTGTTTGGAGAAGGCCATGGGGAAGTAGCCCAGGGAGTTGTAGCTGTCATGCAGCTATTACAGGAGGCACTATAGACAGCTGCAGTCGACAGGGCCCTGGGCTGGAACCCAGAGGAGAGGGCGGGCCCGGGTTCCCCCCAAACCTCCCAATTGACCTGGACTGTGGGTTCTTCCAGAGGGGAAGGTCTCTGGGCTGTTCCCCAACCCACATGGTGAATCTCTGAGGCAAGAAAATCCGCCAATAAGCGCAGGACCCACCAAGATAGAGGAGGAACTTTGTCACACAGCATAAGTCAGTTTTGGCTGTAGGCTGTCTCCAGAGAGCAACAAGTGGGAGTTCTCAGTTTCACCCACACATTGCCCCTGGATTATCCACTTCTTGGGGGAGGGGGGGGAAGGGAAGGAGAGAGACAGACACACACCCCAGAGGAGATAAGAATGGCCACCAAACACACAGCTTTCAAAACAAGGGCTGAACTCTTTTCTTAGCTTTCTCACAATAATTTCTCTCCAGACACATTCCAAAAAAGTCATTAAGCTATTTCTCCTACAGCCGGGAAAGGGAGGGACAAAATTAATATTATCCCACTTCTAAAGATTAAGGAGGTGGCCAGATACAACAATGAAGAGGATCACAGAAGAGAAAATGTTACCTTTAAAAAAAAAAAGTTTATCAACCCCATAAACCCTCTCTCTCACTCACACACTCACACACACACACAAAGTAGCATTTTAAAAAACAGTACATCAGTTTCCATGGAAGCAAAAGTGAATCTGAGCAGGCAGTGCTGATGACAAAGTGGGGTATTCTGGATTTGATTACATACAAAGGAAAACACAGCATTTCCATATAGAGGAAATTAATAACCAGTACATGGTCATTCACTGACACACTCAAGTCCAAATGCCAGTTGGTTTGACTTAGATTCCCCTGACATCCCCAAGAATGAAGATTTACTGTCAATATGTAAGATTTTCTCCTCTGGCAATTTGTCACACAGATAGCTACACATTATTTAAAGAGGTGTTTGACAATTTCTTAAAGTTAAGGGCTACTGTGAAGTTTGGTAAATCCAAAATTTAACCCACCTTCCGATTCCCGCCACCATGTCAACTGACATGCAAAAAGATCACACCAGTTATGCGGATGCTTTTCTAAAATGTAAGTGTTTTCATGATTCCCCCTTCCACCTACAAAGCCAAAAACTAGAGCAGCATCTCAGCCCTTGAACAAAACAAATCTGTGAATTTAAGAAAGGAAACAATATTCTGGTAATCATTTTATTGCAGGGTACAATCCTATATTCTGAGAATAAAGCTGTAAATATGCAACAACAATGTGCATTGTCCCTGAAGGAAGCACTATGGGCATTACCACTGCCTTGCACCTGAAGTTAGAAACAGGGAGAGAGAATGGCAGTCAAGGGAACCCTGGGTTGAGAATGTGAACAGGAGATAAGAGTAAAGCTAAAAAAGAATCCTCCAGAGAAGGAAGAGAAAGTCAGAGGAAAAGTCAGAAAACAGGACAGGAATATAAAAAAGGACAGAAAGTGTATTTCAGAGATATTCCCTCCTTAATAGAGCAATGATAAACTTGGCAATTTAAAGCACCAGTCTATTCCAAATAGCTCTACTTCAAGTGTCCACTAAGAGTCCTATCTTCTGCTTTAACATGTTTTTACTGATTTTAAATCCTGCTAGCTATGGGAGAGGAAGCTGGATTCTGTTCTATGTGCATTATCAACTGAATGGTTTACTGAGTTCCATGCAGCCATGCAAACCCTTCGCGTGACACATTTGCACAGACACAGCAGGGCAGAATTTGGTCTGCAAAATTCTTTATTACTGATGCACAAGAAGGAAGACAAGACAGCTCAGTCTGACTCTCAATTCTCAATTTGAGACTGGGACATAAGGGATGGGGAGAAGTCCCCTCTCTCCACATATATGCCAACCACATTTGTCGTGGAAATCACTAGTAAACAAACATGTTCTATGCAGCTCTGCTTGCCAGAGACAATAACAAAGTACTTTTAAAGAGTGGCAGAAACAGAGCAGGACCAAGTCACTTGACCTTAGCCAAGAAAACACACACCAAAGAAAAAAACTGTAAAAATTTGACCCACTTTATTATTATTGGGAGTCTGTCCCAGTTGCATAATTTTTTACAAGCAGCACTAGGTAACAAAATGGACTTCAATTATTACAAGTAGTTGAGTACCTTTCACTGTTTTTACTCAGAGTGCTGTTTTAAAAAGCTGATGGATGAAACATTTTGTTCTGATATGAAAATTCTGTTTTTCTTTAACATTCCTTATGGTTTCTGTCAAAATGGAAAGTCTCACTGCTAAAGTCTGAGAATGACAGAGTGATAAGTCTATCATTAATCACCAAAAGACTAGAACATATTACTTTGGCTCTGTTCAATTAAAGATTCCAAAGCCTGTATTTTTTTTTTTTTTTTTTTTGGTAAAGACAGCCTTTTATGAAGAGACATTAAATGATGGTTCTTAATCTTACTTACATTTAATATACTTTTAGCCCCTTTTGTTTAGTTTCATAAAACTCTATACTTTACACTTGGTTACATGTATTCCTATCAAATTTTGTACATAATTATGATCTATTGAAAATGAAAAAAGCCAAGTATTTAGCCATATCGTAAGAGTTGCTTTTGAAATGCCACTGACTCAGAGTTTTCAAGCTAATCCCTATAATTTTTTTCCACAATACTTGAAAAGTAGTTACTGTAATTATAAAAGTAGCAATACCTGAATTGCTCTATTGCAGTTCACAATACTTGATAGCAATTTTACAGATCACAAGAGCACTTTATACTTGCCTAAAAGCACAGGAAGAGAAGTCCATATAATATTATACATATTTAAAAAAGCATATTAAGTATTATATTCTAAAAATTAATAAAATTACAGAATAACATTCAGACAAGATTAACACATGGGGGGACTGACTGTATAGGTAGCACAACCAAATGTGACTAGGCAGCTGTTGGGAGTAAAACATCCACAAATAAGCAATCACTAATAAGGAGAGCATTCACAGAAAAAGATAAAAAAAGACCTAAGAATACATTGGATGTAGTCTATCACTATCATCTTTGTAGACCCAAAGCTTTGGAGAATATACAGATAAAGGAATGGGGGTAGGAAGACAGCGAAGTATTTCTAAGCAAAAGGATTGTGAGAGCAGCAGCATTTATAGAATACTTCAAATTTCCCGAGAGAAATTCAACTCCTGAATATCAGAACAAGTAAGGTAGATGTTTCCAACCCCTTTTTCTCCACAAGTGCTTTCTGTAATACTATATCTAGTAAAGCACTTTCACCCTGCCTCTCTCCAAGTTACCCATTGATTACACAAAGTAACTTAACTTCAGTGAAGATGGAATACAAAGACAGACTGTCTGGTAGAAGTGTGAGATTCTGTGGCACTATGTAATGTTCTTGTTTTCTCCAGAAGAGATCTCATGGGGGAAAGGAAAGAGATAACCATGAGGACCACTGTTCTAAAACTCACCTTGTCCCCCCACCCCTTTTTGGGGAAAAGTAACATCTATGTAGTGATTATGCATGGTGAAAACAGTGGTGAGGCAAGTGGAGACTTGCCATTAAGAAACAAAAAGTAGTATAAGAAGCTTCAGACTGAAAGTCAATTGCAAAATGTTTGCTGTCAGTTGATCAACATTTATGCCAAGAACAGCCTCCTATCAATATATATTTGCTGTAATGGTTTGACAAGTCTTGACAAGTTTGTCAAGAATCTCACATTGTTGAGCAACAATAACACTTGCCACTAAAGTGCCTGTTTTGCATCTTGACTTACAGTGTTAGTCTTAAGCATTCTTATATATCTGAGCACCATCAGATGAATGGTTCAGAAGGTGAGTGTTAATCATTTTATTTTATATGAGATCACTTAAAGGCTAAACTGAAGGCTGTAAATAAAATACAAAGCTATTTAAGATCCTGTTGTGGAAAAACTGGATTGTATTTTTAAAACTATGTGCAAGTCCTTTCTTCATACCTGCCAGGCGTGGGCTCAAGGTAGTGTGTGTGCACATTTCTTCTTACCTGCCAGGTGTGGGTTCAAAGTAGGGGGTGGATGTGGGGGTGTGGGTGGGGGTGGTTCCTCCTGCTGGAGTTGATGACAAACAGCTAAATAACTATAAGGATTACTGATCATCTTTGGATGCCTGAGCTGAAAATCAACTCACAAAAGAAATAAATTACGGTCAAAACATCCAGTCGTACAGAGAAGGTGAGAGAAAATTTGTTTTAAAATTAGTTCCGATAATTCTCTGTGTGTTGTAACTTTAATTCCCCTTTAGAATGAGGAGCTGGGGGTGGACAGGGAAGGGTAAGAAAAAGGGAAGTATTGATGCAAAAGGGGCATGCAGGTTGCCAGGTGTCCAGTTTTCAACCAAACAACCGGTCAAAAAGGGACCCTCCCCAGGCCTGTGAAAATAAGTGAATGATTGAGGGTGGGGGAGAGCGAGTAATGGAAGGAAGAGGGATGGAGTGAATGGGGCGAGGCCTCGTAGAAGGGACAGGGCAAGGGTGTCCAGTTTTGTTCGGTCAGAAATTATATTCCAGGAATATAATTTTTATTATGGGTGGAGGACTGAAAGTGGAAAACAAATGTATTTACCAAAACGCTGTACTGAAACTACTCCAAATTCACATTCAGAAAAATCTTCTGAACAGTCATCTACAGTTCTATTAAACAGACCAACACCAGACAAAAACTGTTATCAGCTTTACTGGATGAGCATTAACTAAAGAACACATAAGAAGAAGAAAAATTTGAAACTGAAGTAACCGCAGTAAACAGTTTGGGTCCAGTTCTCCACTGCCTTGCACTTTGTGTAGTAGTTTTAGATTGTTAGAAGTTGGTGTAAAATGCTACCAGATTAGCACAGAATTAAGTGATTACACAAGATTTAGACTTATAGTGTGTTATTCTATGACATTGTTAGAGGTGTTAGCTTTGTATCTAGCTTACAAGACTAGCAAGAAGATATGGTCAAATCATTCTAAACAAAAATCAGGGGGAGAACTGAGTTTCTGGAACCTTTAATTTTTTTACTGAATGCACACATAAAAAAGCCATTTCTTTCCCAAAATAAATTTTCAATGAAGCATTTTTTACTTTAGTACAGCCTTAAATTAATCTGTGTATGTTGGAAAAGTACTGGAACACTACGAACTGTCTTTACAACAAAATAATCTTTGTCAAGATTAACTCTGCATGCTGCATTGGTTAATTTCAGTTATAGATTTTTGCAACTACAGTGGGTAAAGCCACTTGGTATTACAGACAAAAGCTAGTAATGAATGAAAAGATAATATAATGCCTTTAAGAAATTCAGCAAAGTCACACTTCTATCAACAGTGGCAAAGGAAAAGTGGCTGTTCAAGCTCTAACTCAATACAAAGAATATTTTGTTTTTAGAAGAGCAACCTGTCACTTTAGTAGCACTAGAGAATGCACCAAGTGATCTATCAGCACCAAGTGATCTCTCATATCTGTTAAACATATATTTACTGATTTCTGCTGGAAGTAAGATTAACGAAAGGGCCAGGAAGAACAGACAGTCACATCTGCATTTATAAAAAATAGTAACTGATGTTTACTAGCCTGGTGATGCTGAATAGTAGTAAGTCACTTAGCACCAATCCTGAACCTCATGCAACTTGACCATTTACCTTGCCCAGTAATTCCTACACTCTGCCATTTAAAGTTATTGACAGATAGCATTGAAGAAAAGGGGTTAAAGCCATTAAAAAAAAACAAATGTGATTAACAAAAATTATCTATTGTATAATATGATAATGTTCCAGTTAGTGGTTGCAGGTTGAACTCAGAGTTCAGCTCAGCATGACCTCACTAGTTTCATGAAGTGGCTACAGAATTTACAAATCAAGTGAAATATTGTTAATTTCAGATCTGTCAATTCTACATCTTTGCAAGTTTGAAAAAATAATGTTGGTTTCTTTAAATTGATATTACTTTATTAGTTTATGAAACTAGATTTCCATCCTCCCCCTTCACATAGTTCATCTACTCAATGTAACCATATGCCAGACATATGAAAATAACAGGTGGACCCAAACCACAGAGTACATATTTAAAAATTCACGAATTTCTTGGGTGTTTTGATGTGGGCATTTGGTTTAATCCTCTCTGGAAAGCACATAATGCATGTAGAAAGCATTTGATAATGATGCTGTGGAGGAGTAACCTTCTCTTAATTAAGGTGAATTTAGGGATCTGCGCAAGCCAATATTGTGCTCTTATCTACGTATAGTTTCCATATCAACCACGGATAACAGAATCAAGTCTTTTCTAACATAGATCCAATCCTGTAATTGAAGCCAGGGTGGAAGCTTTGTGCCCAAGCAGAGCTCTGTTAAAATGAATGAATTTCCACATGGACACAAGACTTCACTTTCACATATCCAATTGCAGTACTGGGCCCATTGGGAGTACCTGTCAAGATAGGCAATGCAAATTAGAAAAAAACAGCCAAGAGAAATACATTGCACTACTACACTATTAGCTAAAATATTTTATTTATATTTTATGCACAATAGCATTAAATCCACATTTCACTAGATAGACTATACAGTTTCCCATTTTTAAAAAGCAAAATAGTGCATAAAAAGTGGTGTATTGAACAATAGACAGTCATTACTTCTTCCAAATCCATTTATTAAAAGATATATCATGAAACCTTTGGAATAACCCTCTCAGCCAGAAAAGCTTTACAAATAATTGTAGAATTTGGTGACATGAACCTAAGCCTGAAAATTTGATCTAACCATCTCTTTTGAATTCAGCAATATAATAATAAAAGAAAAGAAAAGAAAGAAAGAAATTGACCAGGACTCCTAGTCTCTTGGTCAATACCACCTATATCTGTTCACAGGTTTTGTACTTCTGAGCATCACCCAGAGTATCCAAATGCTTTCTCTGCTAATTAGATTGGCAACAGCAAAGACTCTAATAGGCTTCTGGAAAAAGGAGACAAGCCAGAGGTTCCATGGTATAAAGAGGTCCACTTAAGGGAAATTTTTGTTTTTAAAGTTTGATTTCCCCCAGGCCAATTGAGATTATGCCATCAAATTTGTAGTACATGGGGTCCTTGGACAATAGGGGACTCACCACACGCTGGCCAGGTTTAAGTGCTACCATGGTATTTCCTGATCATGCTCTAGTGCTGCCTGGTGTGTAATACAAGTCTTGCAGTTTCAGCTCTTTGGTGATACTAAATTGAGCCCACAGGGTTAAGAAGAGATGGCAGCTCAAGGGCCTCCCCTTTCTCACACTGGCTGGAGTGCATCACTGATTTTCCCTCCCCCTCCTATTTAGCATCCATTCATTCCCTCTGGCCCCCCAACACCCTTAACTACCTATATAAGTACATGAATGAATGATGGCTATATTCCTGCTGTCCCCCACTACATTCTCCAGAACCTCTTCAGCTTCTATAATCAGTGCATGGACTGGCTGGTGAAACAGAGAAGTTCCCACAGTGATTTTTGGGTCTTGCAGAAAGGTCATCTAATGGAACAACTTTGCAGGAGTCACCAGATTTGCATGAACTGGTCCCACTTCCCCATCAGCTGATTTTATTACCATTGGCAAATACAATTTGTGCTCTGAAAGATGGAGAAATTAACAAACAGTGAAGAAGCTACTGCAAGCTCGTCTCTATTCACTAGGTTTGAAAATTGGAAAGAAGTTTGAAAGAGGTGTAGAAATGTCCTCTTGCCTTCATTATTGTATTTCTATCTATTCAAATAAATGCATATATGAAAGCAGTCACAGCACAGAGAAAAATATATAGCTCCCAGTGATGCTGGAAAACAGAATGAGTTGCTTTAAGCGTGAACCTGACCCACTTGAAAAAAAACAAAACCCTAAAAATCTGATTAAACAATTTTTAATACACACACAGCACTAGTTACTGTGTCAACCAACAACAAATTTCACACACATATGTAGATGATCAAAAGAAGCATCACTGTCCTTCAGTCATTTCGAGAAACTACGCCTTAGCACAGACATCAGTAATATGCCTGACTGGAAAGGAAAGCTTCACTCCATGTCTTCAGCTCATGAAACTCAGGCAGTAGCAGTTAATGGAGCAGTTCTACAGACAGAATACTCTTAGGAACTCCAAGTCTAGGAACTGAAAGCTGTTACACACAGTGGATCAACTGACATCACACATTGTTGAAGAACTTACTTCAGCACTGAGAGAAAGGAAGGTCCAGTGATTAAGGCACTAGCCTGAGACTTGGGAGACTGGGTTCAAGTTTATGCTATGCCACAGACTTCCTGCAAGACCTTGGGCAAGTCACTTAGCCTCACTGTGCCTTAATTCTCCATATGTAAAATGGAGATACTACTTCTCTACCTCACAGGGGCGTTTGTGAAGATAAAGATTGTGATCTGTCAGATTCTATGATAATGTGGCTATATGAGACCATGAGATAGATAGGTATCGTGTGTATTTGTTTCTCTTATATGTAATTCTAAAGTCAGGTATGATGACTGACTTTTAGTCTCATACTGAGCAGAAAATCCTTCATTATTAAACAACTGTCAAGGTTTGTGAGTTTTAGGTCTCCCCCAACCTTCACAATAATCCTTTACAAAATGATTTAGTGATCTAAGAGAAGAATTCCTGTTGAATTTGACAAATAGTTGGAAAAGGTCTGATCCTGAGTGCCTAATACAAGGGCGGAATTCCTTTTGTCTGGCTGTGAAATACCTTACATGTTGCCACCTCTTCAGTCCTGGGGCCAATTCTAGTTCCTGCTTAATTCTGGTGGCTCTAAATCAGTGGTTTTCAATTTTTTTTTCTGATGACCCAGCCGAAGAAAATTGTTGATGCCCATGACCCAACAGAGCTGGGGATGAGGGGTTTGGGATGTGGGAGGACTCAGGCCTGGGGCAGACTGTTGCAGTGGGGGGGTGAGGGCTGTGGGGTGGGGCCAGGAATGAGGGGTTCAGGGTATGGGAGGGGGCTCTGGCCTGGGATAGGGGGTTGAGGTGTGGGAGGGGGTCAGGGCTCTGGACTGGGATTGCAGGCTCTCGGGTGGGGCCAAGGATGAGGGGTTTGAGGGGAGAGCTCATGGCTGTGGCAAGGGTTTACCTCCAGTGGCTCCTGATCAGCGGCGCAGCCAGGATGCAGAGGCCGGCTTCGCGCCTGTCCTGGCGCTGCAGACCACGCTGCTCCCCAGAAGCGGCCAGCAGCAGGTCTGGCTCCTAGGTAGAGGCGCAAGCAGCTCCACACGGCTCTTGCCCGCAGGCACTGCCCTCCCCCCAACTCCCATTGGCTGGGAGCCGGTGCTTGGGGCGGTGGGGGCCACGCACGTGCCTCCCCTGCCCCGACTAGGAGCTGCACCTGCTGTTAGCCGCTTCCGGGGCGCAGTGCGGTGTCAGAACAGGTAGGGACTAGCCTGCCTTAGCCAGGCAGCTCCCTCAATGGGACTTTTAATGGCCCGGTCAGTGGTGCTGACCGGAGCTGCCGCGACCCAGTACTGGGTCGCAACCCACAGTTTGAAAATTACTGCTCTAAAGTGTGATTGGCTACAGTAGGCAAGCAATGGATAATAGGAGCAGGTCAGTAGAAGACCTTTATACCCCTTTTAATGGATTGCTTTCCTACGAAAGCAACGTCAGCCATCCAACAGAAGTTCTAAATAACAGAATTCAAGTTATGTTTGTTTAAAGTCATTTGGAGACATTTAAATGGTCACGAGACCAAAAAAAAAAAAAAAAAAAAAAAAAAACACACACCAAAAAAAGGAAACAAAAATATACATTTGCAGATCCTGATTGCAGAAGAGTCTGATGCTAGTACCCTCCAATAAAATCCATGTAACAGATCACCTTGTTCTTTCTCCAGATAATTGGTCATATGACATTCTCAGTGTCAATTTTGGTGCTCTGGCTGACAGGTGGTATTTTGTAGAGGTCATTAACTTTAAAGTACCATTTTTTAATTCAAATATGAACCCTCTTAAAAAGGAGCAGCTGGGATGCCATATAAAGAGATGGAAATTTTAATGTTTTGCTTTTCATGTTTTAATGTCACAAAATCATCATCATCATTTCTCATTTCTATACATAAACATGACAGAGAGCAGGTTGAGTAATGCAAGTTGATCTACATTTTGCATTTATTCAAAATTCAGAGTTTGGGAAAGAAACACAAACACAGTAATGCTTATAGTAAACAATGATTTTACAGATTTTTTTTTCCTTTTGTGGAATCAATCTGATTTTATTAGATGAAGACAGAACTGGATGACAAGGGTTTGGTAATGTGAGATGGAAGCCCTACATTCACAGGACACTTGTTTATGTTTGACGTAGGTCAGAGGTGACCTCTCTCATCTGACAATTGTTCAGTGGCCTGCGTGAAATGAGTTGGTAGTTTCAGTCCACTGCTTAGTGGAGTTGTTCAGTTAGAACTAATTGGTATCTTTGCTGGCAGTTTCAGAAGACATGCCCAGGAATGGCTAGGCCTAAAAGCCATACTGCCCTCTCCCCCCTAGAAAGAGGATACCTCCAGAACAGGATTGACAGGATAGCAAGAAACTCATATTGGATGGATGGTGGCAGTGTCTATTCTGTGCATAAACAGAGGACTTGAGTTTCAGGTGAGGTCAATCTGGCACCTTTCATGAGCATTAATGTATTTTTTTTCCCCTTTTAAAATAGTTGATATTTGGCAATATATCTGAAACTCTCCTGCTTTAACTTTAGCGCTGAAAGTTGTTTTGTGCGGTTATTGAAATCGTTTATGTCGTCTACATATGTAATGTTATTCAAAACATAACTAAAAAAAAAAAACAAGGAAAAATTAAAGGTCTGATCCTTCAGTGCTGCTGCACATAAAATTTCCATTGACTGAAATGGAGGGGCTTCAGGATCAGGCCCTTAATGTATGCCTAACCTCTAACTATTCTATCACTATTTTTTTTTAATATTGAATTCAACAAAGGAAAAATAATGAGTCAGAAGAAATGTTTCAATTTATTTCAAACACAAAAGGATTATGCAGTTACAGTGAACTTACATGACCACAGGATTTTGTGTTACGAGTCAGTGATATGAAGTCTGGCTTATGATACCTCTTCAAACCATGCTATATAAACTAGAAAGGTGAACTTTCAAAATAGAACTCAATTTTGGTAGTGCTTTTTTAAAAATCCATATCTAATGCACTTCAGAATATTACTTCAATAAAGAAAAGGAAAAAAAAAAAAAACACCTAAAAAGGGATACGCCGCTATTATCCTTTTGCTTACATAATAGTACTGAACAGGGGAAGTCAAAGAGTCTTAACTGCAACAACATAGCTAATGCTGAAGTGCACTTTGTTTCAACAGCTATTATTTAAGTATAAGAATCATACCAAACAAATAACTTAATATTTACAATGAAGTGAGTTGAAGTAAACCCATACAGAATTCATGCTGTGGTGGTCAAGAATATGCCTCCTGCATTTCTAAGGTGGCATTCTGTTTTAAAGTCATAGGAAATTCAGATGAATGGTTTTACTTTACACACAGGAAAAAGGAGATCCAGCCTTCTAACACCTATCTGTACATTTTTACTGACTGCTTTCAATACACCTTCACAAAACAAAGTTGGGGCAAGTAGTTCTCTCCAGTCTGTTACTGATCATTAATTAAGTTTGTAAAATTAGGGTTTGAGAGCGCTACCAACTCTGATCCCTTCAATGGTAATTGAGGGTGCTCAGCAGCAGGGAGGACAGTGATATTCCAGTTTTCTTTATATTTACTTTATTTCTTGTAAACAAGTAAGCTCCTTGGTAATTGTTATCATACAGTCTTAGACAGTCTACTTTTTAACCATCTCATATTTGTCTCACTTCTTCCCCCCATTAAGGGCCTACAATCATAATTCAGAATATTTTCCTCAGGATGAAAGAATTACAAGACTTTATCACTATAGCAACTAACCTAATTGGTACAGTGCAGGTCTGTCTTCAACCATAGGATGGAGCCACTATCCCTAAATATAATCTAAACATTTAGGAAAGAAAAATGGCCAGGTTACCATCTTTACCACTACAAAGAGAAAATAATAGTGCTTCAGAAAATAAATAAATAAAAATCTTGTTGACTGTACATGCATTTCCTGAAAGCTCTCTAAGTTTCCACAAATGTGCTAAATTCAATTCAAAGTGTAACATCAGTTGCTCTTACTAACAGCTGTCCTGCACAACAGAAACATATTCCTAATAATAAAAATCTAAAGTAATAGGGAAGGGAAACAAGCAGCCGTCATACAACTGCATTGTGAATACGCTGTCAGCATGAACAGACTGATAAAGCAAATGAGCAATACAGACAGAACAGTTTAATTTGCATTTTTCATTTGCTTTTACAATACTATAAAAGTTCTGTCTTCACTGGAACCACAGCTCCAGGGTTTCACAGTTATATAAAAAGGATACAGTTAGGGATATAAATCCTTATTGGATATTTTTTATTGTTTTAATGAGTATAACATTTACTACTTTATATTTAGCAAAGTTGTGTGTGTGTCGGGGAGAGAGAGAGAGAGAGATCTGAAGGCTTAGTGTAATTTCCATTACTTGAAGCCATAAGTGTGTGAAAATGTTGGCCAATCGGTTATGTTTTGGTGAGTATTTTTAAAACATTTTGATAAAAGCAATTCAAGTCTCTTATTTCTCTTTAAAGAAAGCAAAAAGACTCTCCCCTTTAACAAACAATACATCATATGATGAATGGATGACTAGACCTATATGAATCTGAAGAGATTTGGTGTAATACTATAAACTATGAGCTAGTATCTGTACTCTTCTTCCTAAGATTTTTAGACATCTTCACCCTTTCCTTCAGGGAAGGAATGTTATTAACAATTCTTCAAGTACTACAGCACTCAGATAGTATGTAAATGATACTTCATTAACATTTGGAATTTCACCTTCAGTCATTAAATCAGTGAAACTCCACATAAATGGTGAAGTGACACGACACTACATGTTTTAGGCTGCCTGGTGTTTATTCAGCACTATATGGTACAAAGAATATGGTATGTTTGATCAACACCATCTAGTATAAAATTTGCTGGCAAAATAAATTAGTGGTTGTTCATTTGAACACACCAAGATATTGTCTGCATATACCAGTTAACATTTAATTGTTCAGCACCCATAAGCAATGCTAAAAATATACTGAACAATAAATAACAATAGAATTGAAGGCAAAAAATCCTCCCCTTTCACAGAACAATACCAACTCTCTCATCCTTAAACACTAATTTAATTTATATATATTTTAAAACTCCTTCTGATAGTTGTTGGGATTTACAGTTAACCCATTACTGGAATGTGACTATCGAAGGTATATTCAGAGGAGAATTCTTGTCATTTTCATCTAGGAAACCTGTGACTCTGGAGATATGCACTTTCTGGAGAACATTTGTATAGAAGTTAATACAGATTTAATAAAATAAGATACAGCTTAATCCTCATTGCACTTTAGCTAATCACCCTCTAATATGCATTTATTGATTAGTAGAACACTTATCTCCCAATGCACTAAATTCTGTTAAATCTTAATAAGTTGTTTAGGATATCCTCAGTGTTTATGAGCAAACTGAATACTACATCATGTACAAAACAGAACTGATTAAAAGGGAAGCATATTTTACATTATTTTAATGACCTATTTAATTCAGAATGTATTAAATTAAAATAAATGCTTACAAAATCATTCTACATTAAACTGGAATTATCTTTGAGAAAGCATCATGAGCCTCTGTCACACAAAGCAGTGAATGAAGACTGTCAGTGTCATGAGCCACTATAACATGTAAAGCAGTGAAGGAAAAGTTCTCATGGCTAGTTGCAATCTCATTTCAGAGAATGCTGAGGGATGGTAAATTTGATAAGGGTTTGAGAGAATAGAATGGAGGGGTTAGGAAATGCCTTAGGCACACTCTTTAAAACCAGAATCCATTTCTTTTCCATCATCGCCTACCACCACTACAGCTCATCATGACAAGCTTTCTGCAGAATGTCTACTTTACATTTATGAAAGGAATATTCATGTCACATAAGTTACAGATCCCAGCCAAGTCAAGTGACCAATATATGGAGAATACAGCATGGGTTAAAATTCATTTTTGACAGTTAAAGTTGTATACGAACTTGTCCCTATATTGATATGGTTTATTATAAACACAAACTATTTTTTTTTTTTTTTACTTTTGTTGTTGAATGCTCAGTCTAGTACTGTGGACAATTTTGTCTTTTTGCAAGAAGATGGTCAAACTATACCTATATTACATAACTGTTTGAGAACTAAACTTACTGGGAGCAATAATACTGACTGGCATTATCAGTGTTAATATCTGATTTTTTCAGCCAAAAATAAAGTACATTTTTTAAAAAAATTTTTAATACTTAGGGTATCCATTCCTACCAACACTGTATACCCCTAAAATCTGTGCAATTACATTTATGCCCTTCAGTACTTTAATCTGAGAATATCAACCCTGCAAGAAACTAATATACAATCATCAGCTGATAACTCCTGATGTGGCTTTAGAATACTGCTGAGGTAGTGCTAAGGAAATTCTGGGGTTTGTTCCAATGCAATTTCACAGTCAGAGAATCACATATGATCCTGGCAATATTAAGACATCTGTCATAGACTAAGTATGTGCTCTCCCTAAGAAAAATCAACCAGAGCAAAATAACTCTTGTTCATGAAGTGTGTGAGTGAATGACTGGAGGGGGGAGGGGTAGCACTCCTACTCAAAGTTGATTACGTTTAATAAACATTGGAACTAATCACTATGGAATATTCAATTGGATTAAGTTTAGTAAATCTCAAGTTTGTTCTTAAAATCAAAGAGAAATACTGTATCCATGTTTGAAACACCACAACTACAATCTACCAATATCTCAAGTGTTCTTCTGTAATAGTAATATTAAAGCGTCGGGTCTTATCTGCTTTTTAATTGGCAGGGAGGGGAAGAGAGAGAATCTAGAGCATAGACTAGGTGTGTTGGTTTGAAACCCTGGCCTTGAAGATATGCGTTACCTCGGCTGGAAAGGGTGTGGATTTGTGTCCAGTGGTAGCATCATAACAAATGTACTTACTGCAGTAGGCGATTAGAAGACTAGCCAGGATCATGATTGCCCAGAAAGTTGAGGACATGCTTGGCAAGGCGTTGGCATCTTTTCTACTGCTTGTCCTGGGAGATGGAGCCATTGAAGCCACTTCCCCGGAGCAAGAATGTCAGTTAGTTTCACCAGCCAGTTCTCCCCTTGACGGATCGCCTTTCTCCACGTGTAATCCCAAAGAAAAACATCTTCACAAGACCCAAGGGTTGAGCATCTGCAAGCCTGCAGGAAGCATCTTTCAGCGAGAAAGCAAAATATTTCTAAAGCATAGAAAAACCTCTGTGCAGGGGAGGGTTGATGGGTTTCCACCTGCACCGATTCACTAGCGTTTTAGATGTTGCTGGGCTTAAGATGCCTGGTGCTACTGAGCCACAAATTAGGCTTTTTATGTCAGCAAGTTTTTTGTTGCTTTGCTAGTTTCCGCCCCCTCCCCGCGAAAAAACAAACAAACCACCCCCTGAATTTTCTTAAATCAAATCAGTTACAGTCACGAGGAGACTCGGATGGAAACCTCCCCACTCTCCAGCCCAAAGGCAGTTTTAGGGTAACCCCCTGCCCAACTGCAACCACTTCACAGTCCAATCCAGCATTGGGGCGCAGGCAGCGCACGGGGTGCGGGCCGATTCAGCGGCCGCCCCAGGCTGGCAAGGTGACTGCCGGTAACTCCACAGAGGCCGGGAACTCAAGCAGATCCGCTCCAAATGCCGCCGTGGGGTGGGGGGGAGGGAGCCCGGCGGGAGCTACGCCTGCCAACAGCTGGGGACGGCGACAGAGCCAGGCAGACACGCCGGCCCGGGAGCCCCGGAGCAGGAGCAGCTAGAAGAGCCAGATCTCCCCTCCTGCCGCCTCCTCGGGGCTTGGATGGAGAAGGGGCAACAAGAATCCCTGGCTCACGGGACACTTTACACAGAGGCGCTGAGGCCGCCGCCGCAGCAGCTCCCCGCAGCCGCTTCCACCGGCTCCGCTCTCAGCCCCTTGGCGCCTCTGCTGCTGCAGCCGCGGCGGCGGCCCCGGCAATAAAAGGAGGGAGGGGGAAGCAGGTCACGCCCACAGGTGAAGGGCGCTCCGGAGCTGCCCCGGCCAAGCCCAGCCTGGGCGCGCCACGCCAGGCGGCCGTCACAGCGCTTGGGCGCGCAGGGCGCTTTCCCCCCGCTGGCCCATGCCGGCTCCTTGTGCGCCTCTCGCTGGCTGCCTGGCACCGCAGCTTCTTGCAGGTCCCCGCTTCCCGGCTTTCCCTCCTCAGCTCCGCGCTCGTTTTGACACCGAAACCACGTCGGAAGCGTTTAACCCTTTGCGGGTGGGAGGGTCTCACGGAAGCCAGGCTCCAGGGCGGCCGCTTCCCGCTAGAGGACGCCTGAGCTGGGCTGCATCTAGAGCAGCAGGTGCGCAGCAGCCGGCGGGGAGCGAGCGGACAGGAGCTAACGGGGAGAGGTCATACCTCCCTCCGGCTCTATGGCAGCAGCGCGGGCTCCTGCCTGCCCATCTCGGAGCAAAGCCGGGTTGTCTTCACTGGTTCACAGCCGGGAGGGATCTGCCCTCACCCCCACCTGCTGATTGGTGCAGAGCAGCGCGCCTCCAAGGCAAACTTGTCCCTCTCCTTGAGAGGCTTGCCGAGAGCTTTTCCGCAGCGCGTTTTTTTTTTTTTTTTTTCTTTTCCTAACACAGATTCTCCTTGTTAGCAAAATTCACTGCCCTGCTGAGCAGGATGGGTAGGGCAGGTAGCGACACCAGCAACATCAGTGTGGGAACTGTTTCCCAGCTGTTCCCACTCTTTTGTGAGACTTTAAAAAAAAAATAAAAAAATAAAGCTGATGCTCAGTTTAAAGGAGCTAAAGAAAAGGTTGGTAATTCCTCTCCTGTAGGTATCTCTTGGCCTGGCCACCCACTGTAAATATCCTGCAACCTGTGACCTTCCTTGTAGGCCAGTTTACAAGCAGGTTAATGGAAACATTCCTTCTGTATCCAAGTGTGGTCCCTAGCCAGACTACTTGAAGGTACTACAGACTATTTCTCTTGCTGTAGTGAAACATGTCACCCTTCAAGTGGTGACATTCCAACATGGGAACAGAGCCCAGTTTAGGATTCATGCAGGGTCCCGGAGAATTTTTGATCAAACTAAACACTTCAAAAGGTTCCTTGCAGCAGAGCTTTCCATTTGGTGTCTCCTTAACAATATCCTCAAAGTTTTAGATTCTACATTAAGTAACCAAGCTCTGTGCAACTCCGAGGAAAGTGTTGAATTAGGATTGGCAGGCTGGAAAGGGCTATGAGAGGATCTCTGCTCACGCTATGCAAATATTGTGAAAACGCACAGCACGGTATACTTCAGACGTTGCTTTCCTTCCTTTTCAGTCACTTAACATACCTAAAAAATGATCATTGTAAATGGGACGTATATTATTTTCAAGAAAGGGTTTCGGAGGAAATTTTCATACAAATAAACATAATTAAAGCACTTTGTTGGCTTGATCTGCCTCATGCAGCAACAACATGCACACATTTGCACTATGAAAATAAGGTTGATTCAGATTCCTTGACTTGAAATCTACTCTTTGAACAGTATTTTGCACCTTGAGTGCTAGGGCAATAAGCTTATGTGCTCAGTTATACTACACAGATGTCTCTAGAGCTGTCATATTATAATAGTTTATGTACAACCTTCCCTTCCAAGATGCCATTTCCCTTTGCCTCATTTTTCAGTGCTAAAGTCCTTTTTGTTATGTTTGAGAATAGACTATAAAGCAAATCTACCATTAAAGGAATGGGCTAAGCGTTTCTTCCCCTCATTGTGAAAAGGAGCATTTAATTCTCATTATTTAGTGTTTAGTGAATAAATCTTTGTGAACCCTCCTAATCACCGAGATTCCACATTTTCTTTATAAATCAGTATAAATTCCACAGTTCTTTTGGCATCCATTGAAATATACTATTTTAAAACATTACTGCATAATCAGTTTCTTAAAAAAAAAATTGGGGCTTTCAAGTTTTCCATTCACATAACTATTAGGAAACAAATGTATCCACATGATATGCTGTTTACTGTAATTCCAGTACCAACATGTAAATTAAACAGGTCCCTGTGAATATGCAATGAAATCTGATCTCCATTAACCTGTACCCTTGAACACAGTATTGAGAAATTTATTAGAACACATGTGCAGACACAAATACCCCCAAGATAGCAACTCTGTAACAGACACAGAGAGTTTGGTGTATGTACAGATATGATTTAAGGCTAGAAGGAACCATTATATCATCCAGTCTGTCCTAGTATATAACAAGCCACAGAATTTCACCTAGCAATTGCTGCAAATGTTCTAGTAATTTTTGTTCAACCAAAGCATCTCTCTCAAAGAATCCAGCCTTGAATCTATACTAAAAGTTAGAAGGGAGGGGGATGCTGCCAACTCAACTGTTTTAGATGGATTTTGGTTTAGGCATCCACCTTTCTTGAAAGAACGGCTTAGGCACCTGACTCCAGGACAGGGGTTTCCTGAGAGGGGTGGGGCCTAGGACATACCCCTCTGTCATAATCTATTGGCTAACTTATGCAGCCCCCCCACCTCCTATGGACCCCATTACCAGGCCACTTCATCTCACAATGCATACAAAACCAAGGTGCCTAGATCAGGGTTTAGGGATTTTCAAGGTGTCTAAAAATTACAAATTGCAATGCCAGTCTTTTTGTGAATCTGGGCCTTACTCCACAAAAAGTCCTATTGATTTCAGTGAGACTACTCACAAAGTGAGATCCTGCTCAGTGTGAGTAAGGGTGGCAGAATCTGGCCCTAAATGTTTTTTCTAGTCCCCCTACCATTCCAATTATAAAGTTTCTTTTGCTATCATTAAGTAGCATGAGCTCCCCAAAAGGGGAGACAATTAAATCCACTGCTTGGTGTCTGCAAGATAATATGTTGTGAATAGTTTATACAACAAACATCTTCTCATCTTAACACTAACACACACTTTGATCTAGAGTTATCCAACTACAGGATATGCAAAATATATACATAATATCAAACAACCAATTACAGATAAATGAATACAATTATATTAGTATCTTTTTTATCTCTATTAGCATACCTGTGAATTAGCTTCACACTATTACTCACTAATACAACTAACATGACTTTGATATTCAGACAGAAGTGAATTGGTCTATGGCTCTGACCTGACCTGGTGAGACACTGTCACAATTTTATTACTAATAAAAATTGGTTTTCTTAAATGACAACTTCAAAAAATACCCACTGAAGTAATAATGAGGGCTGTATAACTTCATCTCCTGATGTCATACCAGCCAGATTCCAAAAGCGGAAGAGTTGTGAGGCTTAATACTAAAATATTAAGTAATGTTAATATTATATACATATTTACATCTATAATATTTTGCATTAACAAGGCTCTTCAATGATTTGCAGTGTCTATTTTCTTTGTGCCTGATGAACATCAGGAAAAATGAAAGTGGGTTGCAGTTGACTTGGTTCTCCCAGAAGACAGTGGGGACCATTGGGGGTTCATTGGTGGTACAAGCTGAAATAGGTTAGGGTACAAGTTGGTTTAGGTTAAGAAGAATTTGTAGGAGACCTTCTATCATTACATTTACAAGTGCAGTTAGTTTTCAGAGTTTTCAGACTCTATTTGAAGAGGTTTTAATCAAGCAAATATTTTAATGATTGCTATTATGTTTAGTTTTTTTTAATTTTCAGAAGGAACTGTTTAGACATTCTAGTAATGTCTTCTTCTTTTGTTATTTGGTTGAAACCATTCGCTGAGTTCAGCCCAAATTTGTGAATTGTTTTGGGTGCCCCAAAACTAGATTTTTTGCCAATTTACTATTGGACTGAAAAATTTAACCCAGCTCCAAATTAAGAGAGACTCACCTAATGAAACCCAGTATCCCACAGGTTAGGCAACTAACCTGAGAAATGCCAGACCTGCGTTCATATAACTGCCTAATTTCTGGCAAAGGAGGCATTTGAACTTGGGGCTCATACAGCATGGGGGAGTGTTCTAACCACTGGACTACTAGCTGGCAAAAGGGGCAGCTCCTCCCCAGTTTTTCAGTAGAAAGGCCCCCGTATGTCAGGTCAGCCCTAACTCCATGAGAGGATTCACAGATATGAATCCCCAACAGAGAGAGGTGTCTCCATTAGATTAAATCCCTTTGAGAGTCAGGGTTTAGGACTCACCCCTCTCCTCAGCATTTACTATTGGCTAATTTAGGCAACTCCCCATTCAGCTTGCTGACTTCTTTAGGTGCCCAGCCCTCATCATACATTGTTTAGAAAAACTGGGTCCCTAACTCAGAGATGTGGATTCCAGCAAAATGGAAGGGTGCCTAAAAATTAAGCACCCAAATGCTGAGTGTTTACTTCCTACTCTGTACTTTATAGATGCATTTATTTATACAAATATACATGCCTGGAAACAGATTTTGACATTGTTTCATGGTAAAGGTATTTTTTCAAGGTCAGGAACAGTAAAGTTGGATTCTCTAACACTTAAGATGGAGAAAAGAAAAAAGCTGACAAATTCTGAGAGAGGCTGTTGACAGTTAATTATTTCAATGACCAACACATGGCATGGCGTGGCATTATACTTCTTGTTTGTAGGGTGCTCTCACTTATGAGTGCTTTTCATGGCCATTGCAGATATATAGTTATGATGTGTTACTTTCAGGCAGTGCATTTTCATTGACATTCTTTCCATTACAATTTCAAAATTACTAGGGTAATGTGGGTGTTTTTTCTAGCCATTATTAACTTGGTGAGTATTGCTCATTTCTTGTATGTAGGGTGCTCTCACTTATGAATGCTTTTCATGGCCATTGCAGATATATAGTTATGATGTGTTACTTTCAGGCAGTGCATTTTCATTGACATTCTTTCCATTGCAATTTCAAAATTACTAGGCTAATGTGGGTGTTTTTTCTAGCCATTATTAACTTGGTGAGTGTTGCTCATTTCTTTATTTTAATTATCTAGTAATAGCCTCTTTCCTGTTACAAAAACTTGATTTTCAATTAATTGTCTACTTAAAAGGAAAAAGCTCCTTCAAAACAAACAAGACCTACACACTTGGTGTTGCTAACCAACAGTAATGTACTAACCTATCCAATTGTTTGCAAAATCCAGACACTTAAAGGAAAGGAAATGATATGTGAAGGAAAAAAAATCTTACACTGCCCACATGCATTGGTATGCATAATCAATGTGTCATCACAACACTGCTTAACATAACTCTTACACAATGCTATTTATAAAACAATAAAAAAATCCATCTGAAAGACAAATAAAAGTTTTATATGCATACATACTAATGATGCTTATTAGTGTCAAATACAAGTCCGCATACAAGCATAGTTTTACTAGAAATTGACAGTGATATACATTGTTCCTGTTAAAATGCATACGCAATATTGTTCTCAAGAAAGCAATTATAAATACATTATCAAGAATTTCAGCTGCCAGTTTATAAGTGTTAAATGATACTCCTCACTGAAGAGTAAACCTTAAAAAGAAAATAGTCAGATGCCAAAAATCAAGACAAATCATAATGCATAAAAATAAACTAATCCATGGGTCAGAGTTAAGGTGGTGTTGTAATGAACTCTGCTTCTCTTTGTGGCAGATATAAGCAACATATTCATTTTTCTGATGCAATAGTGCAAGATTTAGAATAGCAATAACTTTGCATTTCTTTGCACTAAAGTGCATGGAATTTGTAAGTGATGTGGTAGGAAAGTATGTTTTTGTCACTTAGCAACCTTAACTGGTTTGGGAAATGAAGTTTTTCTGTATGTGGAATGCTATTATGAAAGTGCCTCAAGTTTAGCAAATTACCAACTCATTCAGAAGTGAGTCATCACCTCAGGTAGGATGATAAAATATACTAGATTTGACAGCAAGAACAAAAATAACTAGCTCAGATACACTGATGACTTAGAAAGGTGAGCTTTTTCCTAAGATTAGGAAACAATTAAGTCTTCACAGACTAAGAAACAGCAAACAAGACTGAAATAAATTACAATACAGTACAATGTCTTCATATCACTGAATGAATAAGGACTGATGAGGATATAAAAGTCTTAGCAAAATGAGGGCAAAATTCTATCTTGAAGATTATCTACATCAAATTCCTGGTATTTTAGGTCTAACTTCTAGTAGCCTGCTTAAGATATTGAACTGAAAGAAGTAACAAATTAAGTATCTAGCTCTGAATTTTAACACATTACTCAGTAATCAACTGCATTTGATATATAGACATTAGCCATTTAAAATCTTAAAGCCAGCATATTTATACCAAGCAAAATAAAGAACATTGTTAATTTCCACCATATTGTCAGTCTTTGACATGATGTCTCCTTTTTTTAAGTCTTCCCTGGAGGGGATGCTATAGTTAGTTAGGTGAGAGCAGTTAAATATAAGCATGTTTACAGTCATGAAGAGGCATTTTTACTTCACCCACTCCCCAGTTCTCTTTCAGTCTTTGTGGTAGGTGGTTTCCCTTCACTTAGGCAGAAACTGGTTCTTGGGATTGGTATTGCTATCCAACATTAAAAAGCTAGTATGTGGTAACCAACCAGTAAGTCCACAAAATATGAATCCATCAGTTTTCTAACTGTAAACTACACCTCTACCCCGATATAATGCGATCTGATATAACACGAATTCAGCTATAACATGGTAAAGTAGCACTCCGGGGGCGGGGGGTGGGGGAGGCAGGGCTGCGCTCTCCGGCGGATTAAAGCAAGTTCAATATAACGCGGTTTCACCTATAATGCGGTAAGATTTTTTGGCTCCTGAGGACAGCGTTATATCGGGGTAGAGGTGTACTTGGAAAACCACTAACTTACTGTAAATCACAGTAAACCAGCTGTGGCTTATAGGCCTAAAAGTCTTCTGCTGTAATGGTGAACCATTTGTCTTTAAGTGACATTTTCTGGAAATTGTAGCTCAGACCAAGACTTGGGAGTTTCCAAAGGCTTCTCTGATCTGCTAGAATGTAGATAACCCCATCATCATAAAATGCTCTTTCTCACTTCTCCAAAACAAGGGCTAGCTGTAAGAAGCAGAAAAAGAGACTGAATCTTGAGAAGTAGAGTTAGTGGAAAGTACAATAATGAGGTAAAAGAGGACAGAAGATGGACTCCCCTAGATGTACTCTGTGGAGCTTCAAAATATGGAGCTATTGAATCAATATAGAACCTTACAGCTACATTATTAGTTTGCCTTGATTTTTCCAAAAAGCCCTGCAAAGTAATAGTCTGGGAGCACTGTGAAAAGTAGGTGCTGCAGGAAATAGCACCCCAAAGAGCCAGCATGACAATATCCTGCAGCCCACTGACCAACCATCCTATTTAAGCTGAGGGGTTGCTCCAGGAAATTATCTGGGCAACAAAGTCTGCTGTGATTCCAGCCTTGTCTCTGGTCTGACTCTGACCCTGATTCCAGGGCCGGTGCAAGGAAGTTTCCCTCCCAGGGGAAAATTCCCACCTTGGGCCCGCCCCTGGGAGCCATGCAGCAGCTCCCCACCCCAGCTCACCTCTGCTCCGCCTCCTCCCCGAGCAAGCCTCCCCCGCTCTAATTCTTCTCCCCTACCAGGCTTGTGGCGCCAAACAGCTGAGGCAAGCCTGGGAGGCAGGAGAAGTGGAGCAGCGATGGTGTGCTCGGGGAGGGGACGTAGCAGAGGTGAGCTGGGATGGGGAGCCCTGCGGCAGCTCCTCCCCACACGCCCTGAGGCACCCCTGCGGCAGCTCCCCATCCCCCTGGCCCGGGGAGCTGTACGGCACCTCCCCACCCCAGCTCACTTCTGCTCCTCCTCCTCCCTGAGCACGTCACCCCCGCTCTAATTCTCCTCCCAGGCTTGAAGCGCCAAACAGCTGATTGGCGCTGCAAGCCTGGGAGGCGGGAGAAGTGGAGCGGCGACCGCGCACTTGGGGAGGAAAGCTGTAAAAAAAAAAATTGGGGGCACTACTTTTTGGCGCCCCCAAATCTTGGTGCCCTAGGCAACCGCCTAGTTCACCTTAATGGTAGCACTGGCCCTGCCTGATTCCAGTCTGGTACTCCCTTTGACCCTAGTCTGACTCTGACCCAGATTCTTGTTTACTGAAGCTGGCCCTTGCAATTCCTCTGACTTCTGCTCAGCAGCTACTGACCCTGAGAAGCAGAGCACAGCCCAGCTGTGACTCCTAGTCAAGACTGCTTAGTCCCTTACACCATGCTTTGTACGGGGCATTTATTCATGTGTCATGGTGTTACCAGATGTGCCCATTATTTTGGGGTATGCTCATTTATTAGGGTTACTCTTCTGGGGAGGGAGGGTTGTTCTGTAATTCTATTAAAGTACTGCTTGTGTCACTTGTGTGTTCATATGGAGTTCTACTTCTCCCTTCTGCAAGTCCCCTCCCAATGGAGCTATCCTGCAGGACCTAGGTCCCCCAGGGCTGGGTTCCTGCAGCCCCAGAATCAGAGGAACACACACACACACACACCCCCCAAGTCTGAGTGGACCGGGTCAATCTGCACTCTCAAGCTGATCCCCTTATATGTCCCTGTACTCAATGGGCTGGGTCAAGCAGCACTTTCAAGGTGCCACCCTTATATGCCACAGGTTCATCACGTCCCTATCCCCACTTTCACATTATAATTGTACTGGTAGTAATCCACTTGATGAGCAACGCCACAGTATTTTTGGGCGCTACAGGGATCTTTAGCTTAGGTAAAAGAAGTGTTGTTGCAGGGTAAATGGGAAAGCTAAAAACACAAAAGAGTAAAGTTCAGAGAGAGAAAGAGAAGCAACCAGCTTAACCATAAAAGTTATTTATTGAATAATAGTGATAACCACACAAGGAGTGCTAAACAAACATAACAGTTACATTATTATTAAAGGTTAATACCTGAGGTAGAAAAGAAAACAGAGAGAGAGAGAGAGAGAGAGAGGGATCTCACCCTCTCTACGAGGCTTGAACTGGTCGGGGTTCCCAGGTGATGGTGGTAGCTCAGGGTCTTGAGTGCTGGAGACAGGCAGAGCCCCCAGCATGATCAGTCAGGAGATGGAGTCCCAGCAGAACTGATGCAGAGTTTGGGACCATGCATCAGAATACTTACTTGGGCATAGGTAGGGGTTTTTGTAGAGAAAATACAATGGTTCAAGGGAGAACACTAGATTTATTTATGGGTAAACTGGTGACACAAGGGTTTTCTTTAGGCTAGACAATAGGAGCTGAACACTCTTGGCTATGGGTGGTGTTTTTTACCAGGGAGCTCACAATGTAATTAGGCTGCTTCAGTATTTTGGATATCAATCAAGGATTCATTGCTAGAATTGGTCTGATAATTGTTGAGCTGGGTGTGTTCGGGAGTAGGTTCATTAACATCTGGGACAGACATCCCCCATGATGCAGTGCTTCCCTGCTTTTCTGGTCCCAGAGTTCAGTGCAGTTCTCTGTTTTTCATTCTGTATGCTAATAGAGATGCTTTAATCTTGTCACCCTTGTCAGGAGGGGTCTAGATGTGTCTCCAATCTGCCCTTCATTGCTCTCTGCAAGTCTTTTCTCTGATCGGTTTTGGTTCAAGCAGAGGCTGATGTGGGGGCGTGTCTTTCATGAGTCAGACAGACTGGATACTGTGCCCTGGTTCCCCAAGAACACAGAGCTGACTGGTATCAATGGGACCAATATTGCCCTTCAGGTGCATCTCCTATTCATGTCACTAGAAGTTGAATTTATATACAGGAGGATGGGATTGAACACCATGTTCTCTATGCACGTGACATTGGGCCTGGTTTGGTAAAAAATAGTAGTAGACTCAGTCAAACAAGTTGTTTATGTGCTCATATTTAAAAGAGAGAGGCCAATAAGGAACATAGGTTTCTATAAATTGTCTTTCAGTTGGTCTTTGTGTCTACCTTTTGCCTGTGAATTAGATACTGCCTCGTTTGAATGTGTAACGTTCATGATCAATTTGGTATGATCTTGCATAAACCCATGATTTGTGTGTCTAATGAATCACTTTCCTACCAACGCAGTGCTAATTTTCCAGTGTAGTCTTATCTAGGACAGATTTCATTAAACAAAATAATTTGATACATTAATATTCACAACAATATAATTCTGACAAGATCAAAGGGATGTAACAATTAATACCGCAGTATTATTCTCTCCTCTCAACCCTCCCTCACTTTACTCACTTTTTTCTGTGGCCCACTCAAACCAAATTTATATCCATTTATCAATGAGGTTTACATAGGAAAGTGAGGTTACTGAAAATGGGAATTACCTTACAGAAATCAATTCTACTTTGTGCAAAGCTTCCTTGTGTTACCCTGCCACACTCCCCCTGTTCTTGTCCTTTTAGGCTTTGGAAGTTTAATTTGTACACTGAGTCAAATTCTCCTGTTATGCCTGCATAACCGCACTAGAATCCTAATGAATTGAAATTATTTGGATGGAATTGTGTAACTCAGTGTGCAGATTTGGTGTAGTATTTGTGATATGTGTGAATGCATGTACCTACTTGTAGAAATACTACAAGGTACTTCTGTACCTACTTGTAGAAACATTCCCTCTCTTACATGCCTGCAGAAGTCAGTAATTCAGTATTGTATCTTGTGTACAATAATGTTAATGCTGTTGCCCCCAGTGTCAGTAGGAGGATGATATAGCTCAGTTGTACAAGTTTACCTACTACACACAAACTACCAGAACAGCCACAGCGGATTCACTTGACTCTAAGGAGTTAATTCCCCAGGGTTCATCTCATTCTGACTGAAGCTGGCTGCTTAGTACACAGGAACTGCTCCTTTGCTGGGAACAGGCTTGGCTCTGTCTCCTGCTGGCCACGCGAGCAAACATGTTGGCTGACTCCTGCCTGCAGGCTGTATTGATCTTGCCCAGCTCTTGGAGACTTCCCTTCACTGCTACCCTAGAGAACCTGATTGCCTCAATCATGCCTGTATCCTGCAATTGACAGTATTATCTTCAATTGAACAGAATTCCTCTCCAGTTAGAACAGAGTGAGCTGCACAGTCAGTTTGTCAAATGTTAGGTACTGAGGGGAAAAATGCAATGTTAAAAATATGTTCAAGCTTAAACAGTGAGGCTCAGTCTAACTCTCCCCTCTACAGCTGTAGGGGAGCAAAGAAGGGCAGCAGCTGGCTTTGTCCAGTTTTATCAGGACTGGGTCCGTTTGTGTAACTTTCAGGCTGTATTCCAAAAGTCAAAGGAAAATGCCAGACTACCTTAGACTGGTAACCTCTCAGCCTCACCTCTTTAAAGTAGAGCCATTTTGGATGCAGACTGACTTGTAAGGGTTCCAGTGTTGTTCTGATCTCAATCTATAAGCAGCTGAACTGAGTTTACTGGGATAATGAATATGGGGCATACTCTGTAATTCAGCAGAGCTGATAGGGGGGTCTTTTTGTCATGGTAATCAGCATTGCATTCTTTACCAGTCAATTTATGGCTAAAAAGAGCTGGAGATCATAATATGCTTTAAATCATACTGTATCTAAACTGTCTAGAATTTAGAGCTGGCAAACTGTATCCCATTGTCAGAGGCTATTTCTTCCAGATTGCAAAGAAGCTTAAATGTGCCTTTAAAAATGTTCTCACCAAATGCACAAATCAACAAGTAATAGACATAGAATTTTACAAATCTAGAAAAATAAAATGGTTGCCAGGTCTAGCATAATTCTTTTCAAAGCATAATAGGTAATGCTGTGGATATGACAGGTTTTGAATTGTCTTTATCTGGTCATTCTTCATGACTTGTGTGATTCCATTTTACAGATTAAATCCTGCCATATGTTAGACCGCTACACTGACATTTGGACTCACTCCTAACATTTTGTGAGGTCCTGGTGTTCCTCATATATTTTCCCCATGTGGTCTATGTTGGGACTTCAAATGGTTGCAATAAATAATTTGATCTTCAGTTTCCCAGAATTCTCTTCTCACTGCATAGATATTACAGGCTTGATATGGGACCTCTGAAAATAACTGAGCTGGCCGTGTCCTATCACCTTGAAGGGTTCCTCAGTAAGGTGCCAGCTATCATCAGTAGGGACTTTTCTGATGCATATTCTACAGTAGAGTTTTGAATCTCATCAAATGCACGCACCATCTTTAGCATCCCAGAACCATCATGTTTAGAAGTACATGGGCCCAGCTTGTGGATCCAAACATAGAAGCCTGGTGAGAGTTCAGCCTGTGAAGTTGACTATGCCTGTGACAGAGGCAACTTGCGGTTAGTCCCTGACATCACTTGCATAGCCCAGTTTACATAGATGGTAAATAGATGGATGGGCCAAGGTCTCTGAAATCCACAGAATGCATAGACTGGAATTCTGTAACTGCTATGGAAGTAGAACTTTCTCCTATGAAATGGGAGCAGCTCCCATGCTTTTTGATTCCAAGAGCTCCTTAGCAGGGGGAAGTCCTGTAGATCCCATCATAGTGAGCATGAACCGAGTTTCATGTAGGCATCAAACCTTGAGCCCAAGGTTAAGTTTGACATTTAATGCAAACATTTTGCTCTGAATTAGCAAGAAGGCTATTTGGGGCTGGTAAGGGCTCATGCATGTTGTTATTTCGTGTATGTTATTCAAACAGGCATAGTAGAATAATTTTAGGTCAGTAATTGTACTGACCTAGGTATGCATTAATGGTAAGGAAAATGACTATGCCCATCATCTAGCCCATTACTAGGCTTATTAAGTTGTAAATTCATTCACAATCATTTGTTTTCCCTAATTGTAGATCTCACTTTAAAAAAATCTATTCATGTCATAAATAACAGTCAACCCAAGGTCTCAAAAGCTACTACATGCTATTGAAATCTCTCTCAGATTATGATGTTAAAACACTTTGGTTTAAGCCATCTCTGCCTTCTATTTGTACTGATTTGTATAGTTTCTTGGTGCACCTAGTTATAAAACAAAACAAAGACCCATTTTGAATGTAAGGGCTAAGTTTAATAGCAAACCTCACTTACGTCTACCTTTTTTTAATATAAGACACCTTTCACCTTGATATCTAAAATGCTCATAGCACTTGTGTTGCAAATCTGTGTGTATGTTCCATGGAACACTATTATTTGCATACATAGTTACAGCAATTGCATGAGCAATGTGGGTAGTTGGCAATATTGGCAGGGTCCCTTCTGTGTTCTGTTTCAATTTTTGTGTTTATTTTTCTTTCTATGATAGTTGTTGATTTTTATTCCATCTCAAGAAAAAGAAATCTGCCTTGGGGCTTAAAAATTAGCCATGGGCTCTGTGACAGCGTGCTAGCTGGACTCTCTGGTTATCGAAGTAAAGTTGCTGCAGCACAGAGAAGGCTGCAGACTTAACTGGACCCAGTTAGCCTGTTTCTAGTGGGCATTACTAACATTTTATGGTAATTGTTGGGCTAATGAGGTAATTAGCTCAATAACTGAGAGGAGATATACTTGGGAGGAACAGGCAATATAAGGAGCTCAGATGGTGAATTGGGGAGGGCAGAGAAGGTGTGTGGAAATCTTCTTCTGTTCATATATATATATATGTATATGTGTATAATATGAATATTCTCTGTTATGTGTTGAAACTGAAGATTAAATGCATATGGGGTAAAAGGGAAACAGCCTGAGGGTGTTTGACTAAAAGACCACAAAAATAGTCTAGGCAGTACTGCTTGCTGGGAAGCTGAAGAAGTTCCCTGTGACAGACTCAAACTAAGGGCCTGATCTAGTTCCCATGAATGCGGTAGAAAGACTTCCATTGATTTTAATGAGTGTGCAATCCAGTCCTAAAAAGCTAGTTTAAGCATCTCTGACTGATGGGGGAAATTGACATTTGAGCCCGTTTTAAATCTATCACATTAGTTCAATAATGGGCTGAAGAAAAGCCCTGGATCCAAACATTCCTGAATTCTGTGGATGTTCAAGAGATAGATTTGAATCCTGCATCTCAGATTTCCTTCCCCCCCCCCCTCTCTGAAAAACTTTCCTTTTGCCTCTGCCCAGTCACCTTTCCCATGAATTCTGAACTCATAGATGTTTGAGAAGAGGACAAAGCTTAACCTGACTTGGCAAAGATTTTAGCATAGGGAAAGAGATCCACAACCAGTTCTTTATTTATTTTAAAGAATCTTGCATCCTTTCTGCAAAATGTTGTGTAATCTGGGTGATACCTCTGATAATTTTGGCAATAGTTTGTGTCAAATTATGAATTACATTTTGTTTTGTGAACCCCATTTGTGATTGCAAGCTTCACTGTGTATTAGAGAATCCATTTTGTAGCAGAGACTTGATACCTAGTCAACAGACTATAGCTGAGAAGATGTGACAAATCAATCAAGGGGCCAACATCGTTCTTCAGTTGAGAAGAGTGGTTCAGTGGGGTTTCTACCAGCAGAGCCATTGATTGTGAATGTGTCTCTAACATAAAAGCTGATGGGAGTGGAGCCTGGACCAGCCCATGGCTTGCTGCATATAGGGAAATAGGGGACAGTCATTTTTTAAGTGGTGCTTCTCTTAGCAGAGAAGGCCATCCCACTCCCGGAAGCAAGGCAGCCAGGCTAACCAGGCCAGAGGGGGATCTCAGGAATTGCACCAAATCCATAACTCTCAAGGAGCTGGTGAGATCAGACCAGAGGCACTTTGCATTTAGAAGTGTTCTGTTTTCCACAGAACAACTCTTATGGTTTCTTTTTGGGAGTGAAGTGTGTGTGCCTAAGAAATTCCTTTGTTAAGCTTGTGTACCTGATTTAATGCCACATAGCCCTTGAAGTGTCTAACCAGGAAACGAGAGCTTCCATAGCCAGCTGGACTTTAGGGGGAGGACTAAATATGTCTAAGAAACTAAGGGCTTGGGAAAGTTGGGTCATTAATGGCAGGGTTTAGGCAGCCAGAGTGTGAGGTCTTGCTGCCTAAGAAGGGCATTACATGGGGTCTGCATGTGGGAGTATGCCTTAGGATGCCATGCCATATCTAACACTGATTTTAAAAAAACCTGTGGCACTGAATCTCTGAGTCTGGGTCAGCTAATTGGGGCTCAGGCTGCGGGGATAAAAATAACTGTGTAGATGTTCAGGCTCTATCTGGAGCCTGGGGTCTGAGACACTCCACCCTCGACAGGTCTCAGAGCCCAGGCTCCAGCCAAAACCCTAACATCTATATTACAATTGTATAGTCCTGCAGTGTGAGCCTGGGCCAGCTGTGGCTGTATTGTTGCAGTGTAGATGTACCCTGAGATTCCCAGAGCTAGGAACACTGACCAGTCACAGCCCAGACCCAGGGGTCTTAGGGTATGTCTACAATACAATTGATCACACGCAGCTTGCCCATTCCAGCTGGCTCGGGCTTGGGATTTTTTAATCGTGATGCAGACGTTCTGGCTCAGGCTATAGCCGAGCTGTGGGAACCCTCCCAGGATGTAGGGTCCTAGAGCCTAGGCTCCAGCCTAAGCCCAGATGTCTACACTGTAATTAAACCGCCCTGAGGCCCATGAGCACAAGTCAGCTGGCATGGGCCAGCCACAGGTTTTTAATTGCAGAGTAGACATACCCTTAGAAGCACCTGGGAGTCGCGGTGGGAACCCATCAAAACAAATAGCTGTCCAACCAGAGTGCATCTGGGCCAGGTTGTGACACCATTACCAAAGAAAACTGGTGATTATTCTAAAAGGGTTGCCTCAATTTTCTGCAGTCACAAAAATCCATCTCTGAAGGGATTTCACTTTTCAGTAGGCTTCACTGTTCCAATATGATATTCACTACTGTCTCATATGTTAGAAACATAGTGTTTGCCTTTGACTTTGTTTGTGACACCAAGGGTGGCAGCAAATGGCCCACTGCTATTATACAATGAATTGAATAGGAAGCTGCAGGGTACTGGCATACCACAGCTTGTGGCAATGCTGACAAAGAAACGACAGGCGCGGTAGCTGTCTTGGAAAATGCACAAATGAGAGAGAAAGAAATGACCCAGAGACACATAGCATTTAATTTCTAAATAGGATTTTACAATAGAGGTTGTATTGTAAGATGCTCATTTTCTTGTGTAACAAAATAGCAAACACGCCATTAAAACCTGGTTTGATATTCTAGTTCTGCAATGCTCAATTTTAAATGCTAACTTCATGAGCCAGTGGTTCAAAAGAGGGTTCTTCATTTACTTATTCACATTTTGAACCCACATCTGCACATGCAAATAACCAGTTATTCACACCAGAAGGCTGACTATATGCCAAAGCTCCCCAACAGAAGAATTATCTAGTACACCAGCTGTCCACAATAGTCTGTAGATCGTAAATGGAATGCAGAGAACTGCTAGATCACATGGTTCTGGTGCCCCACTCTTTTCTTCCAGCTCCTTCTGCATGTGTCCATGCTTTTCACTGTGCAGAAGAGCCTAGATGGTCCCAAGAGCAGCTGGAAGGAGGGTGGAATCTATCTGACTCTAACAGTAGCAGTTGATATGTAAGAGGATGGAGTGATGAAACAGGAGGCCACCTATACAACAATTACATACATAACTTTCCAGATATTTTTTCCAGCTGTGCTATTGCTGTGATTGTTGTACAATAATGAATGGAGGTAGTGGCCACTGTTGGACTGCCTCTGTCAAGCAGAGCTCTCCACTATGAAAAAATGTAAGATTTTTGATCTCTTATTTAAAAAAAAGAAGTGAGAATCAAGCAGTGAGAAAGAAGCATAAGAAACAAAACAGACAAAAAAGAGAGAGTGTTGTGCAATGGAGTAGACTTGATTAGCACTGGAAAGAGAGAAGAGGGGATTAAGAAAATGACAACAGATGAAAGCAAAAAGAGAATTTTTAGGTTAGTGAGTGTAATTTAAGCTCCTTTATTTCATACTTCCATGACAGACAGCCTATATGTGAAATCCTGGCTCTATCAAACAGGGCCGGCTTTAGGAAGTGCGGGGCCCAATTCGAACATTTTCGGCGGGGCCCTGGCAGGGATGACTGCAGGCAGGGCAAGGGGTGGGGGGCTGGCTGGAGACAGGGGTGTGTGGGGCGGGCTGGCTTCAAGCAGGGCCGCAGGGGGGTGCGGCATGGGTTGCCAGGGCTGGAGACAGAGGAGTGCGGGACTGGCAGGGGGGTGCGGCAGTGGTTCACTGGAGACAGGGCAGGGGGTGCGGCAGGACTGGCTGCAGGCAGGGAAGGGGGTGCAGGGCTGGTGTGGGCAGGGGTTGTATGGGGCTGGCTGGCTTTGGGCAGGGCTGCAGGGGGGTGCGGCAGGGGTTGTCTGGAGACAGGGCAGAGGGTGCAGCAGGGGTTGGCTGTGGGCAGGGGATGGCTGTGGACAGGGGATGCAGGGCTGGCTGCAGGCAGGGCAGGGGGTGCAGGGCTGGTGCGGACAGGGGGGCGGGGCTGGAGGCGGGTAGGGGGTGCAGGGCTGGCTGGAGACAGGGACTGGCTGCGAGCAGGGCAGGGGGTGCAGCAGAGGCAGCTGGAGCCCCAGCCCTTTAAATTGCCCCCAAGACCCCCGCTTCATCCCAGGGCTCTGGGGGGCTATTTAAAGGGCCTAGGGCTCCCCTGCTTCTACCGCCCCAGCCCTTTAAATAGCCGCAGGAGCCCAGGGGAAGCCGCGGGGCTCCGGCGGCTATTTAAAGGGCCGAGGCAGTAGAGGCAGCGGGAGCCCCAGACTTTTTAAATAGCCCCCAGAGCCCCGCAGCCCTACCCCAGGACTCCAGCAGTGGGGCTCTGGTGGCAAGAACTGCCCATGCCTGCTGCTCCAGTGAGCTTTGAGCCCAAGAAGTGCTCTTTCTCTCTGCTTTCTTCTCAGGTAAGGGTCACACTTACCTCTGACAGGCTCTCTCTCTCTTTCCCAACACATACAGGAGGCATCTACTATCCTAGCCAGTGTATTTGCAATCATGGAAACACCACTTTATCTACCTGGGTTAGCTCTGCTTAGGCCTAGCCATGCAGCTGAGTGCCAGCTTCCACATGTCTGCAGATGTTTGACAACACAAAGGGGCTTAATTGTTCCTTCCATTAGCCTGAAAGAAAGTGCTTTGCCTGCTCACTGGTCTGTGATTGTCTGAAGATCAATGACCCTCCCCCTGCTGGCAGCCACTTGCACCTTTCAGCATAACAATATAAAATAAGTCAGATAAATTGGGAGTAAGGAAGGGCAAAGAGAATAATTTTCGTGAGATATTGTTTAAATGTATGTGGGGGACTCAAACCGCTGTTTTTCAGGCGTATCCCAAAATTCTCAGGCTGCCTTTGCTCCCAACTGCCACAGACTTCCTGCGAGCAAAAGATATTTTAGTCAGGCTTTGTCTACAAGCTGAGAATTTGACCCCTAGTGATGATTGAACATCAAAAGGTTTGACTTTTGGACTTAAATCAAATGATTACCCAAATTACTCAAGGTTTCTTAAGTCTGCAAACTATGGCTAGCAATCTTATGCAAATGGGGTTTCTTAGAGAATTTCAGGTTGTTTCAGTTGAAATCTGGAAGTGTAAATGCTGTGTGCAAAAATTATTTTTAAAAAATTCAGTATGTCAAAACCTCAAAAGATTGGCATTTGAGAGCAATCCTAAACTAAGGAAGAGAAAATCCAGTGGGGAACAGCGACTGAATGGTTAAATCCAGAAAAGTACTAAGCTCTTTTCTGAAGCCTAATATGAAGCCCTGAGAAAAAGGTGTATATAAGGAGAAACTGCTGCTGGGTGCACCCTGCATAGCTAGTCTGCTCCATTCTCCTGCTCACTACACAACTAAAGTAAATTTGAGGTTATAGTCTTGTTCTAGGGCAGAATTCTCTTAAAAATTAATCCTCTCATCTTCTGGGAATTTTCTGGAGTCAGGCACAAAGGATCAGCCTGCAATGGCTACTTATTTTGGGAAAAATCCAGTGTTGCTGATTGAGCCCCATAGAGCAGCACCACACAGTGGCCAAAACGTAGTATTTCACCCCACCCCACAGACGAATGGGTAGGCACAAAATTTAAAGTTGTGCTATTCCGATATTGTTCTTCTGATTTCTTGCCTATCTCCTCTTCATGGGTGATGCTGGTATAATCTTGGTTCCTGCTGGCCAGAGGAGGCTAACAGGGAAAGTTGTTTGAAAGATTATCAAACAATGAGGTTGAGATTATTTTTAAAAGATATGAAATACAAAGCATGTAAAGATGGAGGGGTCTAATTAACTGAAGTGAAAGGAAAGGGTGGTCAAAGGTCTATAAAACTGGTCTTCAAGTGGTAGATAAGCCTTGAGGCTTTTGACCACCCTTTCCTTTGGCTTCAGTTCCTAATCCAAACTGGGAAGGGCTATTTATTAGCTGAACTTGTATGTAATGGTTCCATCAATTGACTGGGTCTGCCTTCTTCCTCTGCATTGGACTAATGGGAATCTACAGTATATGGTTCCATCTATCCAGCCATAATGTTATGTTGAATCTCCCCTTTAAATTATAAGGCTTTGCCAATGGTGATCACAGAGGATAGGAGTTTCATATAGTAGGTGGGTGGGGTTGGCCTGAAAAATAAGTGCTTACTTGTAAGCATAACTGCTTAAGTGCTTACTTCACCAAATTCTTAGATTCCAAGACCCAATGTGCCATTGTGAACATCTAGTCTGATCTCCTGTATAATACATTGACTTTGTCCAAACTATTTTCTTTTGAATTAGAGCAGGGATTGACAACCTTTGGCACGCAGTCCATCAGGGAAAGTCGCTGTGGGGTCGGACCAGTTTGTTTACCTGCAGCGTCCACTGGTCACGGTTCACCATTCCAGGCCAATGGGGGCTGTGGGAAGTGGCGGCCAGCACATCCCTCGGCCCACGCCGCTTCCTGCAGCCCCCATTGGCCTGGAACAGCGAACTGTGGTCAGTGGGAGCTGTGCGATCGTCCAAACCTACAGACGCTGCAGGTAAACAAACCGGCCTGGCCCGCCAGTGGCTTTCCTTGACGGGCCATGTGCCAAAGGTTGCCGATCCCTGAACTAGAGCATATCTATTTAAAAAATCCAATCTGGATTTAAATATTGCCCGTGATAGAGAAAGGGTTGTGGCGGATTTTCTGCTAGATTGAAGAGCCCGTTATCAAATATTTGTTCCCATGCAGATGGATAGATAACTCAAGTCACCCCTTAGCCTTCTCTTTTTAAGCTAAATAGACTGAGCTCCTGGAATCTATCACTACAAGGCATGTTTTTTAACACTTTAATCAGTCTCATAGATCTCCTTTAAATCCTCTCTAATTTATCAATTATCTTAAATTGTGGACATCAGAACCGGACACAGTATTCCAGCAGTGGTCACATTAGTGCTCAATGGAGAGGTGAAATAACCTTCCTATTCCTACTTGATTCCCCTGTTTATGCATTCAAGGATCACACAAGCCTTTGTGGCCACAGTGTTGCATCTGGGAGCTCGTGTTCAGCTGACTATCTCCCATGACTACCAAATCTCATTCAGAGTCACTTCTTCCCAGGATAGAGTTTGCCATCATGTAAATATGGACTGCATACTTTGTTCTAGATGTATAACTTCACATTTGGCTGTATTAAAATGCATATAATTTGCTAATGCCCAGTTTACTAAGCAATTCAGATTGCTCTGTATCAGTGACCAGGCTTCTTCCTTAATTACCACTCCTCCATTTTTGACAGCAAACTTTATCAGTGATGATTTTCTTCCAGGTCATTGATAACAATGTTAAATAGTGCAGGGCCAAGATCTCATCCCTGTTGAACCCCACTATGAACACACCAACCCAATGATGCTTCCCCATCAACAATTACATTTTGAGATCTGTCAGTTAGTTTTTAATGCGTTTAATGTGTGCCATTTTAATTTTGTGGTGTTCTCATTTTTTTAATCAAAATGTCACGTGGTACCAAGTCAAATGCCTTACAGAAGTCTATTACATCAACACAGTTACCTTTATCAACCAACTTGTAAGCTCATTTTAAAAAGTTAGTTTTACAGAATCTGTTTTCCATAAACCCATGACAATGGGCATTAATTATATTACCCTCCTTTAATTCTATTATTTTGTCTGGGATCCTGACTACACACCTATTTCTGGTTTAGGATTTGCAGAAGGTGCACATTTACCCTTTGTTAATAAAAACAGTTTTCAATGAGTAAGTTTGTACCTAAAGCCTGACCTTTCATAACTGGTGAAGAGCCAAATGTAAAACTGATGGACACATACTTCCAGATCAAGATATTTCACCTGGGAATAAAAGGGAATTTATTCAGATGTCACTAAGTACCTGACTGACACACATACATTTTGAATATTTCCAGAATAAGCCTAGGAAAGGAACAACTTAGACTTGCTGGAAGCCAAACCAAGACAAGACACAGCCAATGTTGTTCCAAGGTTAGGTTCACAAGACTTTAATCCATTTCCTTTACAGACTGAAGGCCAAATTTTGTGTAAGGTGGTGTTAGACCCTCTTTTGCTCACTTTGACTCCTAGACCCACTCTACTGATATGTAAGGGAATCTAAGTAGATATAATTTACAAGCCAAGGAGCCAGAGAAGGCATGAGTAAAAGCAGTGTGTGGGACCAGGGTTGTGAGTTCAATCCTTGAGGGGGCCACTTGGGGAATCTGGGGCAAAATCCGTACATGGTCCTGCTAGTGAAGGCAGGAGGCTGGACTTGATGACCTTTCAAGGTCCCTTCCAGTTCTAGGAGATGGGATATCTCCATTAATTATTATTATTATTTATTAGGTGCTAGGCAGCTGTGTTGCTTTATCTGGGTCTTTTGCTAGGTAACTAATGGATATAAATAGTTCTTCCTACTCCTCCATTGGTGTGAGCCTCTTATTACATACATGGAAATAACTGAGGTTGAGAACAGCAGTTTATGTAGGTGAGTTGATTGAAATCTTTGCTTTGAGGGCTTTAGTTCTGTGGAAAAGGTGGGAACATCAACCTTCATGAGATGGACAATTGCATGCATAGATGGATAACCCATAATTACAATATAATGCATCATTTCCCCTTTATCAAAGAGAATGTATAGCTACCATGGCTCTTGATCCTTTTGGCTGATGAACCTTCCTTTTACATTATTTTCACAAAGATGGTACTAATCAAGTAAAACCAAAGAAATGAATATAGCTCTCTCTGTATGTGTGTGTGTATATATATATAAAATTATGAAGTAGAACAAATGGGAAGTTAATAGTAATGAATATAAATCAAAAGCTAGGAATTGTAGAAAATTGATAAGGGAAGCAAAGGGACACAAGGCAAAATCTATGGTCAGCAGAGTTAAGGACCACAAGAAGGAGCTTAATTATATTAAGAACAAAAAGAATCCTATCAATTATATTGGTTTATTACTAGATGGAAATAGTACAATTATCAATAATGCAGAACATACAGAAGTGTTCAATAAATATTTGTTCTCTATTTGGGGGAAAAAACAGAAGTAGTCATATCATATTATAACATTTTTTCCATTCCACCTGTATCTCAGGAGGATGTTTACCAGCAGATAATAAAGTTAGACATTTTAAAATCAGCAGGTGTGGATAACTTGTTTCAAGGGTTTTAAAAGAGCTGTCTGAGGAACTCACTGGACCATTAATGTTGATTTTCAAGAATTCTTGGAACACCAGGGAAGTTCCAGAAGACTGAGATAAAGCTAATATTGTGCCAATATTTAAAAAGGGTAAACTGGATGACCTGGGTAATTATAGGCCTGTCAGTCTCACGTTGATCCCAGGCAATATAATGGAGTGACTGTTATGGGACTTGATTAAAAAATAATTAAAGGAGGAGAATGTAATTAATGCCAGTTAACATGGGTATATGTAAAACATATCCTGTCAAACTAACTTGATTTTTTGATGAGATTACAAGATGGGTTGATAAAGGTAATAGGGTTGATGTAACATACTTAGTATTCTGCAAGGCATTTGATTTGGTACCACAAAACATTTTGATTAAAAATCTAGAATGTTGTGAAATTAAAATAACTAGCTTTTAATCTATTTAATGTGTGCTAACTGATAGATCTCAAAATTTAACTGTAAATGGGGAATTACCAAGCAGGCATGATTCTAGTGGGGTCCACCAGGGATCGGTTCTTGGCTGCACGCTATTTTACATTTTTATCAATTACCTGGAAAACATAAAATCAGCACTGATAAAGTTGGAAGATGACCCCAAAATTGGGGGAATGTTAAATAATGAAGAGGCCTGTTCACTGAAACAGTGGGATCTGAATTGTCTGGTAAGATGGACAAAAACAAACAATATGCATTTTTAGTATGGGTAAATGTGAAATTATACATTTAGGAACACAATGTATTCTATAACAACAGGATGAGGGAGGGACTATATCCTGGGAACAAGTGACTCTGAAAAAGATTTGGGGGGAGGGGGATAATCAGCTGAACATGAGCTTCCAGTCTGCCACTATTGTCAAAAGGGCTAATATGAGCCTTGGAATTATAAAGGAGGAACCTCAAGTGGGAGTACAGAGGTTATTTTACCTCTCTGTTTGGCACTGATGTGACCACTGGTCAAATGATAAATTGGAGAGGGTTCAGAGAAGAGCCACAAGAATGATTAAAGGATTAGAAAACATGTCTCGTAGTGATAGACTCAAGGAGCTCAATCTATTTAGCTTAACTAAAAGAAGGTTAAGGGGTTACCTGATTACAGTGTATAAGTACCTACCTGGGAAACAAATGTTTGATAATGGGCTCTTCAATCTAGCAGGGAAAGGCATAACAATCTCCAGGGAGCTTGAAGAAAGACAAATTCAGACTGGACAGAAGGTGTACATTTTTAAGAGTGAGAGCAATTAATCATTAGACCAGATTACCAAGGGTTGTAGTGGATTGCCCACCAGTGGCAATTTTAAAATCAAGATTGGATGTCTTTCTTTCTGAAAGAGATGCTTTAAGAATTACTGTGGGGAAGTTCTTTAATTTGTGTTATACTGGAGGTCAGTCTAGATCAGTGGTTCTCAAACTTTTGTACAGGTACTTTCACATAGCAAGCCTTTGAGTGCGACCCCCCCCCCCTTATGAATTAAAAACACTTTTTTATATATTTAACACCATTATAAATGCTGGAGACAAAGCAGGGTTTGGGGTGGAGGCTGACAGCTCGTGACCACCCATGTAATAACCTCACGACCCCTTGAGGGGTCCCGACTGCCAGTTGGAGAACCCCTGGTCTAGATGATCACAATGGTCCTTTCTGGCCATGGAATCTATGAAAGAAATGTGATTTTGAGAGGCCTTTTTTCAACCTCTCCAACATTAGATCAGAGAAAAAGGAGTAGAGCACATATATGATGCTTTCCTTTAGCAAACAAGCATAGTTGTTTTAGAATGAAGTACTTTTTATAGCTGCTGGTAACTTCAAAAGTGTGAATATTATATTTATTTCTTATCTCTGTATTCTAGATTCCAATAATCACCTTTTTCTTTCAATATGGAGTTCTGCTGTTCATGAATTGTATTGCAAATTGCTTAAAATAATGGGATGTATTGCCCTGTGAATTATCTGTTCCTTACCTTTTCTTTCAGAAGTTCATTGCTCCAGAAATACTTTTCTTGTCTGAAATAATATTATACAGTGGCAAAAAAGACACATCTAATTTGTGTGACAGTTATTAGAACACATCTTTAAAATCCAACTGATAAAAATCCATCTTCTAAACCTATACTTCAGAGTACATGGCTTTACTTTTTGGAATTGTTTACAAATATAACAAATATGTAACTTTTTGATCAATTAAAATTGACTTATAGATAAATAAAATAATTTCTCCACTTCAGCTTGCATACACATGACATATACAAATGCAATCAACACATTTAAAGTGAGATACAAACTTATTACTCTCAAGTGGCAAAGTATATGAGAACAGATAAATTTGACTTGTGATTTGAGCATTAAACGAATCTCTTTTAATAAGGAATTACATATCTTTGGAGTTTAATTGCAAAAAGGCCTGTCACTATAAGATTAATGATGAGCAGTTTTTCACTTCAAATGATTGCAATTGAATTAAGATAGTACCATTATTCTTCGAGAGATAAAGATAAGCAAAGGAGGAAAGAGTGGAAATCTGAATTGTATTGAAATGAGAGACTTTCTCTCTGTAAAGGCTCTAAAATTCAATATAAAAAAATTGAAATGAAATCAAAGAGGTTTCTATTTTAAAAAAAGTGCAAGGTCAGATTGTGTTCCCCAGAACTGTGCTTAGAGGGAAACTTTCACACCTGCATCTCTTCCTTTTCTGTGGAAAAGGGATGCAGCAACATATGTGGCTTCCGGGTGTCCCCCCACCCTTCCTCAGACATCAGAGAGACAGTGGGCTATAGTCGGAATGGGTGGCAAATCCAAGACACACCAGGTGACCAGTTTCACCTCCAGCAACTTTGAACACAATATTCTATGTTACATAATTCTTAAAATATTTTCCATACATACATCCTGCTATAACCATACCAACAAGTGAGTTCTTAGTTTTAGGTAGAGATCACACATGGTCCCCTTCAGTGAAATATTGTGAAGAGGGTGATCACAGGAGAAATAGGCCTGTCTGGGCATGTCTAGGCAAATCCCTGGATATAGACTCATAACTGTGTACCCCCCGTCTGTTGCCAACATGGGGCAGCTGGCTTACAGACTCCTAATTTCAGATGCTTTTTCGTGGGCTCATGATTGAGAATCTGAATTTTGCAGGAAAACAAGGATTATTAAGCAGGAAGTGGTTGTGAGATGTTCTACCCACAAACTCATTATAGTTTTTATAGTGTCAGCTGAGTTGATCCCACCATAGACTGGTGCAACCTAGCTGAGACCATGGAGACTACACGTGTGTGTATAGAGTATCACACCTCCTTAACTTCATAATAGCCACATGTCATTCTCCCTGCTGAGAATCTAAAACACCTTCTCCAAAGTGTATGATAGTTGTTATAACCTCTAGTTAGATCTAGTGTGATAATCCCCCCTTCCCCCTCAGGCACATTTTTTTCAAGGCTAAACTTGTTCAGTTCAGAAATGTTTCCTAAGAAATTCATTCCCGGCAGAATTAAAACTTGTTGTCATCTTCTTTACCCTTTCCAGGGTCAGATTATTTTCTTTGGACTTGGTACCCAGTTCTGCACATGATACTATAAATACAGTTTAACAAAGTCCTTATACAAGAAAATAATTACCTCTGACATGTCGTTACATTCCTTTGTTTATATTATTTATGTTTCCATTTTCCTTTTTTTGGTGCTACCAGAGCTCCAACTTTCTCATTATTACTGCTGCCCCCAAAGTCTTTTTTTTTCTGCTGTTATTTACTGGGCATAATACCATCTAAATAATAGACTGCTTTTCTCTATGTTTCTCTGTTGTTATCATTGGATTCCATATTCCAGTCTTGTGCCCATTCTCCTAGCCTGTTTTGATTGTCTTAAAGATGACTGACATCATCTTTGGTATCAACAAGCATTCTTAACCCTATAGACTATGGGACCAATTCTGCTATTGTTCTGGCTTTGGAAATCATATTGCTGTCAATGAGAATTCTCAGTGAAGATCATGCTCTTTATTTAATGAAGATACCCCGTGGAATGATAGTGTAAAGACTGTATTAAATATTGAGAAACATGTACTTTCTCTTTTGTCTTCCTTTTGAAAAGAAAATCCCCTAGAGATAAAGAAATCTAGCTCACTGTCAGCTCTAACTGTATCCAGAAACAAGCTTATATAATAAAATATTAACATCCCATCCTGTTCACTCCTTCTCACTAGTTGAATTCAGCACATAACCTCTCACTTGGTTTAGTCTATGAGCTGAAGAAGCTACTCAATCATCTTGATTACAGACAGCATAAATTAATGACATAAACCTGATTTCAGGTCTTAATTAAATTAATATTATTTGGTGTAATCTCTCAGAGAATAATAGGGATAGTTTTCCACCCCAGTTCTTGCATAAATTAGTTTACCTAAGAGCTGGTGTTTATTTTCTGTTCTTTGGAATGTGAAACACTTATACAAAATTTTAGCACAAACTCTTTTTAAAAATTCTCATTACTTGGGAATAGCTATTCCCATTATTATTGAACATAACACATACACCTTTCTACTTGTATCTGCATATCAGGAGAACACACACCTTTCCTATGTGTTAGTGTAATCTCCCAGAACAAACATTCTGTATCTGTTCACAAACATTACATGAAACCAAAATGTTTCCTTTTATATAAATCTAATTCATTAGTAGGTAGATATTAGACATACCATTTGGTAATTTTTATTTTGTTTTGATTTTTATTATTTATAATTTGTATTATCAAGTTTCTTAGGAGCCCCAGTTATGGACTGGGACCCCATTATGCCAGGTACTGTACAAACACCAAATAAAAAGATGGCCTCTGCCCCACAGAGCTTGCAATTTAAGTATATGATAAGAGACAACAGATGGATAGAGACAGAGTGACCGGGGAGTACAAGAAAACAATGAGTCAATATTGGTCAGCATGATAGTCAATTACTTTAAACCGAATATAATGTATAAAGTCAGTGGAATTAATGCAAAATTGCTACCCATCAAAGCATATTATGCACTGCATAGCTGAGGACTAGTGAGATATAAACAATGAACATAAAATCACAGGAACACGGAAACTGATTGATTGATCCCAATTGATCCCTATTGACTTTCCTCAATTGTCTATGTACTCCCCAGACAGTTCCATATTCTCTTGTTTGGTATTCATCTACCTGTCTTCTGAACATATTGATGTTTCTTGCTCCATTGCTTTAATGGCCTCTCCTGGTATATTATTCCATATGTTAGGTTTTCCAATGTTTACATAATATACTGTTGCTTTTGTGCTCCTTGACAATGCCATTTGAAGAATTTACATGTATCATTTCCATCACAGTGCCTGATGATTTTTAAAAAAGACCAAACCCAAGAAAGGTATGTGTCACATGATCCCTTTTTGTCACAATTCATCCATTCTGAACTGGCATTAGCTTGTTCTTTCTCGGGAATCAGAAAAGAGGTGATTCCGCAACAACAGAATTTACTGCAGAATTCATCCCATTCCTCAGAATTGGGCTCCAGAATCTCTTTCATTTACTAAAAATTACGTTTCTAACCCTTCTGCCTCATTCAACTGAGCCAGAGCCCATGTACTCCCCAGTTCCATTGCCACATAGTTTGGCATGTTTACAACATGCTGCAAAATGCAGTACTCCTGGTATGGAATCTGCAGCATGGCTACAGCCAGGTGCCCAACATTTTGTTTTCTGTCTCCTTGTCCTCCTGAGACTTGTCTGCCCCTGACTTCTGCTCTCCAGCTTTCCCCACAATGGGGAGTCAGTTGAAATACACTGCTTGGTGTCTGCAGTGTTTCATGGAGCCAGAGCTGGATTCCAACATGCAGCCAAAGGGAGCCAGAAGCATATGCTGGAAAGCTGGACTGTCTGGGGAACAGTGCAACAACTGAGGCCTCAGGAGGTGGGGAGACGAGCCACTCAAGTAAACTCAAGATCTCCTCTTCCCTGGAACATATGCAGGGAAGATTTTGAGGTAGGATATCACAAGAGTGAAGGCTCAGGGGGGTACAGTCAGGCCACCTAAACCACACAAAAGAGACCATCCTCTAAAATAGTCAACAATGAGTTTTACATTAGAGTATTTTCAAGTATGAGCCATAGTTGTGCCTGCTTATGGGGGTGATGGAAGCGTAGGAATGAAGGGTACTTTGTGGTGGTATATGTTATGTTGTTACACAGGAATTTAGGGGTTGTAGCTCTGTAATTTGGTTCCATTTTGCCACAGAGTACATGGTGGTGTGTGGGGGGGGGAGGTAAGAGGGTCTAATTAGTGTGCTATGCACTTGATGGAAATATTATTTATTGTCCCCAGCAAACTTGGAAATCTTGCTTCCTATCCCATCATCCAGAACATTTACACTAGAGCTGAGTGAATGGCTCAAGTGGAAATCAAAGTCCTCTTAACCCAGCCACTCTTGTTAATCCACACTATCAAGAAGAGTTTGTCACTATGAGACTCCATCACCCCAGTGAGTGCAGCAAGACGGGACCAGGCACATAGCCAAATAGGAAGAAATTGCACTCTGGGAGTAAATCCACATAGGGTAGGAAGGTCTCCTGCTCCCACAAGTCAGCCTTAGAAGAATTGTTTACTTTTGAACCCAACCCCCAGATCATGGAGGAGGAGGAACCCCATTCAGGTTCTTTAAGTTCCACAAACTTTGTGATCAACAGCAGACTGCAAACTTCTCTGTGTTTGAACCAGTTCCAGATTGCAGATTAAACAATGGAAAGCCAGACTTGTCCCCCCACTCATAAAAGCATATAGTTTGTTGTCTCTAGCCTGAAAAGTTTGTGTTTATTAATGTTTTTTTCTTATCTGTCCTCCAGTCAGTTTTATTATTTTGTTTTGAATCAGTGACCCAACTTTTCCCACCTCCAATGACACTTCATTTTAGACATTAATCTCCATGGGGAACTTTGTCAGATGGTTTCCAAAAATCTAATTCCCCTCTCTTGCTCTTCAGAAGGCTGATCTTTTCCCTTCTGATTTGTTACCTCAATCCTATTGCTCTTGGCGATATATATTTTTATAACCTAAATATACTATTTTATCCTCATTTTCATTTTTCAGAGGGGTAGCCGTGTTAGTCTGAATCTGTAAAAAGCAACAGAGGGTCCTGTGGCACCTTTGAGACTAACAGAAGTACTGGGAGCATAAGCTTTCGTGGGTAAGAACCTCACTTCTTCAGATGCAAGGCTGTTAGTCTCAAAGGTGCCACAGGACCCTCTGTTGCTATTTTCATTTTTGACTCCCATAAGTATTTTTGTCATCATTTTTTTCTTATTGTTCCCAATTAAATATGAAAATACGCTCATTAAAATTTTGAATCACATCTTCATCTCTGCTTAATGTAATTAGTGTCTGTTGTCATTTTTTTCTGACAGTACAGTATTTACTGAAATGCACATACAGTAGAATCCATCATCGTTACATGTTTCCTAAGTGTCTTTCATTTTCACCTGTGCATTTTGCAGTTCAGTTAGTTTACCTCCTCTCTTTTTTTAAAGCCCATTGCAATTGTTGTCTTACATCATTTGAATAGTCTTACAGTTTATGATTAGTGATTTCTAGAGTGTTTGCTAACATCTCATAACATAGCATATTCATTTCCTGGGATAACAACCTTTAATATTTTTTTTTGCTTAAGAAAAAATCTTATGCTACTTTTTATTTTAATGATGTATCATAACTTGGTTTCTTGAATATTTTGAACTAATTTCTGCACACAGAGCCTGATCCTGTATAGTGCTGAGTATCCTCAATTTCCAGTGAAGCTAGTGCAGCTAATCCAGATTCTCACTGGTATCCTTGAGACCAGACTACAGCCCTTTATCTGTTTCGTGTTTGCTTTATGGTTTTAATTTGATTTTATTTTTCACTTGTTTATTTAGTAGTAAAGATTTGGGAGCAGAATGGTTTATAAATAAAGGGAAAGACTGTCATGGACCTTACACATTCATGCAGTGGAGTAAGGGGATGTATGTATTCCTCTGCACGAGCTACCTACATCATGGTTTGTAGAGCAGGAGACGGAGAAGCCTCCATGGGGCCACTACACTCCCTCCCACTTAGGTGGGTGGAGAGTGGGCAGACAGGAGTGGGGAGTGCATAGAGTTGTCCACCCCGCAGTTCCCTGGTCAGTGCAGACACATAAGGTATAGGGCTGGCACATGTTATTTTTCTTTGGAGTTAGCTAGGGAACCAAGGACCATATTGTGACTTTGAGCTGCTCCTAGGGCAGGACAACCATCCACTGGTGCTTATGAGGGGTTTGTCGGAAAGCCAAAATTTAGCCCACATTTATTATTCTAGCATCATCTTTAGAAATATAAAATATTTCTTGTCCCTGGCACATTTTCTATCAGGAAAAGTATAGTGGTTTACAAACTAATTAAAAGGCAAGAGGCCACACTGTGCCCTCATGCATATTTCCTGCATGCATGTCCACTGTTGTCCTCTGCGTTTTTATATACAGTGGGCCCAATTATTCCCTTTTTATTAGAGTTGTTTGTCTGTTATTCAAGTTCACAACTTAGAAGGCTTGCTGTTGCAATGACCAGGATAACTTTTTTCCATTTGTTCCTACCCATGAGGTTGCAACCTTCTCTACGAGATGCAGACCTCGTTACAATTATCCATACCCTTTATTATTTCAAGATTTACTAATATGATACACTCAACATGACATTTCTTTAAATCCATCTGGAAACTGAAGCTAATGCCAAATGCCTGTGTGTTATGAAGTGGACATGACATCAGTGCTCTGTGATCAGCTCTAGTTGCTTTGCTTATTGGTTTCTGGGCAAAGTTTAGACTAGAGTATTGGTTTTGGCCTACAGTTTTAATCCCTAAATGGCTTGAGACATGTCTATCTCATGTGATACCTCCACAGCTATGGTCACTGGTGGCACTCAGGCTAGAGCTGGGGATATGTGTCTTGTTACATTTAAATAAATAATATATTTGAACCAGACATTTTTTCTTGCCTACTCCTGCCTCATTAAAAATGATTTTGCTCTTTGATTTCTAAGTACGCTATTTCCCAAGGATCTATATCACCTCCCTTTCTTAGTACAGTTACACAATTAACAATATAAATTATTTTACTTATAACATTATAGTTTGTGCATGATGTGTGACCAAAGCATGGGGTGAAGGTGACATTAATCACAATGGCTTGGAGGAAGAATGCCTATAAATCAGAAAGCCTCATTTGGTAATTTATAGTGAAGTGTTTTTTTCCTCACATACATTGCATTTCTAATGCACAGAAGCGACATACTTTCTTTGTCTGGTGTAGTGTAAAACTCTGATGGCAATAAATCTGGATATACAGGTTGTACTATTCTCTTTAGCCCATAAATTTAGTAAACAGAAGACATTCTGAAAATATATAAAATGGAAATAGAACTCCCTCTAGACAGAAAAGCAATGTAGTAAAAATGAAGTTCTCCCTTTGCGTGGTCTTTTGTGGGGAAGTATATAGCTGTTCTGGTTCAATATATTCAAAACTGCAACTTTAACTCTAAATAATTTGCAATGGTGAGACCTATATGAATATTATTTTGATACAATGTTCAATGAAATGTAAAATATACGATGATCATTATTTTGATGTTACTGAGGCACTGATGGTCAAATCAAGATATCTCAAGAAGTCGGTTCCAAAGTCAAAACATATCCAAACTGTTTAAAGAACAAGACTGATGGACACAAAGAGTGATATAAATAGTGGGCTTTAAATAATGGGTACTCTTAAACCTACTAAATGGAGAATATGGAAATAAAGTATACATATACACTATATATATATATAGTCATTAATTTCTACTTTCCCAGTGATATAATTGACACCAAATATCAGAACTGTATTTATCCCAACCAAATAGCATCTCTTTCATATTCTTGCCCCCCGTCAAAATCATAAAACAATACAAACACAAAATATGGTGTAGTGCGGGGATCGGCAACCTTTGGCATGCGGTCCGCCAGGGTAAGCACCCTGGTGGGCCAGGCCGGTTTGTTTACCTGCTGCGTCCGTAGGTTCGACCAATTGCGGCTCCCACTGGCTGCGGTTTACCACTCCAGACCAAAGGGGGCTGCAGGAAGCAGCACGGGCCGAGGGATGTGCTGGCCGCCATTTCCCATTGCCTCCATTGGCCTGGAGCGGCGAACCGCAGCCAATGGGAGCTGCGATCATTTGAACCTGTGGACGTGGCAGGTAAACAAACCGGCCTGGCCCGCCAGGGTACCATCAGGTACTTACTCTGGCGGGCCGCGTGCCAAAGGTTGCCGATCCCTGGTGTAGTGCATATTAATTGCATAGAATTCTAATGAATTATATTTGTTACTCTATGAAGTAGCATTTATCTTGAAGCAGGAGTTCCTTATCTCTCTCCTCAGTTCCAGCATTTTTCTTCTTGGTTTTATGGAAGATGACTTGGATGTGTACTAATAATACAGTTCTGGAAATACAATGGGCCAATTTTAGTAATTTTTGGTGCTCAACTTGAGGCCTGATTTTCAGAAGTGCTGAACCTCTACAACTTCAACTGAAGTCAATGGAAGTTGCAGGTGCTCAGAACCTTAGTGGCTCCATCGTTAGAGGGGCTAAGCAGTCACAGTTTCTGCAGCAGTCAATAACAAATGCGAATACTCTGCACCTCTGAAAATCAGGCCAAATATGTCTCTAGTTGGGTATCCACAGAGACTTAGGGCACTAAAAATTAGAAACGACTTATGACAATATTGGCTTGTCTCTTGCCATAAGTAGCACTGTAGCCAGTAGTAGAGCTGGAAAAAGAGACCCCTAAATTCCTGGGGTTAAATGCTGCCTCTATTGAAAACAATGATGAAACTCCAATTGACTTCAACAAACTCAGGATTTTGCCCTGGACTCCCAGTTTTGTAGTTAGGTCACTATAACATTGCATTGCTATTAAAGCTGTAGTACAGTTAGGGTTACACTTTATGGAAGACTCTTTCAAAAATAAATAACATGATTTCATTTTATTTTTGCTTCTGCTCTAACTTCTGAGTGTACCTGCTAATGGGTCTGACCATCCCACCCTTTCCTTTGCTGTCAGCTGCTTGTGCTTCTTCCGTTCATGTTCACTGAAGCACTGCCTTTGGCAAAGTTCCATCTCCATTCTTCACACATAACTAAACAACTTTCATTTTCTTACCACTGCTATGAATCATGTTTCTTGTTCCATTGATAGCTCTTACGATCACACAGTTCCTGACCTCATCATTTGTTAAAAGATATGCAACATGCTCTTCTAACTTCTCATTCCAAAATATAATCTATCTTCATTTTGACAAAGACCAGATTTAACAACACTGGAAGGGCCTTGAGCAGCCTGTTTATTGTTGTCATTGCCAAACTAATCTTCAGATTTACCAAACTGTACACACTGAAGTTTTCAATGACTAAAGGAGGTAGTGAAAGCTTGATATCTCATCAAAGGGTTGCAAACAGTGAAACATTTGTGCAAAGAATTTTGTCTCTAGTGCCACCTATCTTTTCACTGAAAGCCATGCTAGTTTTTTTTTAATTTTTCACCCTTTGTTTATTTACTACTGAGCTTGCTTAGTGATCTTGCTTAATTCTGGAACTCTTTTTGTTGGTTTCCTTTATCTTTTATCATCTCTTGTACTGTGATCTAATCATATTGCCCAGAGATGGATGCAAGAGCTCCAGTGAAAACTCAGTTTGCTGGAAAAAGTGGCATTGGTGAGGCATGAGGTGCCCATCTTCTTTCTGACTCAGTGCTGAATCAGTACCCCAGCATGATGCTGAGTGGCATTATACTGCTGGAGTTATTGTCTTTCAGAAGGAACGTAAAACCAGGGTCCTGAATACCTACATCAATAAAAGGGAATTTTAAAAATAAGGCCTCTATGTGTCAAATGATTTATTTGATAGGAGCATTTTTATTTTCCATTAATAGTAGTGCACACAAATGGTAGAATTTACACAGTCAAGATTCAGTTGAATATGCAAATTTTGAGCTAATATGCACAATATTTTAAACTGGGGTGATGTTCTTAGATATACAATAATTTGACATGACAGCAGCCAAATCGTAGACACACAAAATCTCCAAACCTTTAGAAGAACTGCATATCTCAGAAGCAGACTTCTCAGGTGAGTGGGAATAAAAGCTCTGGAGACCTTATTGACTTTATTGCTTATATGTCCCATTTTAGACCTGATTGCCTTAATATAATTCAAATTAGCTAAGGGCACTGTGTAATCCATTAAAGAGACATCCTGCATGTAACCAACTGGCAGTAGTATAAATAAATACAAGCCTTAGCTTTCATTATATGTCCTCATCCATTTTATTTCTAATAGAAAAGTACTTGGTTTTCTATTTTACTTTCCCAACAGCATAGCGCTCTCTAAATGGAAACTAGTTGCAATATTTCAGCTTTTTTCATCTCTGCTCCTTCAAACACATTTTTATGAGTCTAATTTCAGCTGCATATTTGACACCACTTGCAAAAGTGAGCTAACAAATGGCATTATTAATGTCTCCCACAGGTGTCCTACCACTAGAGCTGTAGAAAATGTACAGTTTTTTATTACGGTTTAAATCTGATCTTAACATTATCATTAACTCCAAATTCCAAGGAAGACAGTCACTGAAGCCTGACACGAAGAGAACAGTGAGATGCCTTTATTGAATTCCATCTCAGCAAGTATTTTCGTTCTGCACTGACAGTTCAAGCAGCATTCACAATCCTCCTAATGCATGAGCCTAATAATAGTAGACTGATGATAACCTGTGCCACTGAGTGGTGCCTTAATGGTACCACTCAGTGGCACAGTCTCCAAATCCATGTGAATGCCTTTATGAAACGTGATTGAAGATTATATTTTTGTTTGCTTTCTTTATGTATATGGCATGTCAGATTTTTTTTTGTTTTAATTCAGAACGCTTCTTGCTGCTGGAGATTTGTGGTTCCAAAATGTTAAGTGTACAGTTATAGTTCACATTGCACAGTGAATCTCTCTGAACATAGACTAATAATATCAGTGGTACTTGAGGACTAATTCACTGATCATAATATTTTGGGGCCCTAACAAGAAGCACCAGATATCAGTGTAAAGTCCAAATTCACAAAGATAATGGGTATGCAGTGGGCCAACATATTCAGGAGAAATACAATGCCCAAAGGACAGCCATGCCTGCCCCCTAAAACCATCCAAATCTCCAACTGAAGCTGGATGTTCTGCAGCTGTAGCAAGGCATGGGGAGCCAGTGGGAAGCTAGGGAAATGACCTTCTCATGTACTGCTTCTTCCTATTTTGGGCCAATGTATATCTTTCTCATGAAGAGACAGAGCCCTCTGAAGCTATTTCAGCCCTAGTGCTTGTATAATCATCATGTAATTCATTTGTCCCTTAATCCTACAAAGGGAAGGGACAAATGGATCCAGGGCCTGACCAAACTAACAAAATCCTCTTATTTGAGGTGTCTAGGATTTCCAAACCCAATTACTGGAGAGGGAACATTGATGAAAGTAAAAGGATCTGTTCCTTTGATCACTGGTAGAGAAGGTGATGGATATCCCTTGTAGCAATCAGCAAGGAATGACTTGACCTTCAGTTAGTGTTATGATATTTAATGCACTAACTGCATGTCCTAATATCACCTGGGTTGCAATGTGAACTATAACGCCATTCTCAGGAAGGGAACAGACTTGGGTAACAGGACTATGATGAAACAACTACTGAGGCAAAATTACCCAATGTCTGCATAGCTTCAGAAGCCCATGAAGGTTCCAAAGGCCAGGAGCATTGTATCTCAAAGTAGTGCCCTGCAGAGGCATAGCGAGCGCACTCCGTACCCTCCGAGCGAAGGGGGCCCCGCAATGAAGGGGGCCCCCTAAAAATGGCAAAATAAATACCGCATTCCAGTTTCTGCATTGTAAGGGGCCCCGCCCGGACATATGTTCGGAGGGGGCCACCATTTGGAGGGGGCCATGTTCTTTGTTGCTACGGCCCTGGTGCCCTGTAACCCCCATATTCATCATTCATATATGGTTGTAATATTTCATACAAAGCAGGCCATGTAAAATATCATAGGAAAGGTCATGATCTGCTAAAGCCCATTGTTCTGTCAAAATATGTATATTGTTAATGTATATGAAGTTACGAAATTTTGCTGTATGGTTGTTATTGAAATATGTTGAGAGTTGCCCACTGCTAGTTCTCTAGTGACAACAAAGGAGTTGACCCACATCCAGGTGGGCATTAAATGACCACTAATCAGCAGCGGAGTTGTAAACAAGGGATTTACAATTCTGTAAGAGAGTTGCACAAGCACCACACAATGGGGGTTGCTCAACACTATGACTCAGCTGCACAAGCCCACAACAGGGGAGGGGAGGATTGCTCAACTCTGTGACTCAGCAAGGCTCACCATAACATGTCTGGGCTAGTCTTTTCCAGGCACATGGACTGAGGGTATAAAATAAGGGACAGTGGTATCATGTGATTACCTCTCTCCTCCCCCACCTACGCTGAAGAATGCTGGGGAGACAAAGACTTAAACTGAAGTGGCTGGTCCTGGGCTGAGAAGGAAATTCAGCCTGCATATTAAGGACTGTAACATGCCTGCAACACCCAGAGGGGTGATAAAAACTGCTTGATACAAATACTGTTTGGTCTAATAAGGTTTAGGATTTAGACAGCATGCTGACTTTTTATTTTCTTTGGTAACTATTTCTGACCTTTATGCCTACCATTTATAATCACTTACAATCTATCTTTCTGTAATTAATAAATGTATTTAATGTTTTATCCTTACCAGTGAGTTTGTCTAAAGTGCTTGGAAAATCTGCTCATGTAACAAAGGTTGGTGCATGTCCACTTTCTTTTGACAAAGTGGCGAAATAATTAATAAGTGTGCACTGTTCAAGAGAAGGTCTTGAGCAGTGTAACACAGTATATTTCTGGGGTGTAAGTCAGGGGGCTTGGGAGATTTTTAGATGTTTCCCTGTGTATGGTTCATGAGTGGTTTAGGGAGCCTTCATGAAACTTAGCTGGGTGTGCCTCTGTATGCTGCTGGCTGAGGGATAACAGAGCCTAGAGGGCTTCACTGCTTGTCACTGGCAAAGCATTGTGAGAGTCAGCCCAGGTTGGAGAGTTAGGGGGAACAATGGTCCCACAGTTCTGGGTTGTACCCCGGGTGTCCAGTCACAGAGGAAAAGAATGAATGGGGGTTGGATAGAACTCTAATCAATAAACATTCCTTACACAGAAAACCAATACCACAATTGTTTTCTATTAGTGCCCCTGCATAAAAACTCCATTATCAGTAGTAAAATTTACTTACTTCAGCTAAACCAAATATTTCCCACATTTTAGCTAGCAGCCTTTGGCAAGCCCGATTGTCAAGTGGAAAAATGGATACTTATTTACATATTTATGTAATATAAAACAAAATAAAAGAGAATGTATGCGCAGTAAGTACCTTAATTATTCTCTCTCTCTATATAAGTCAATTACAGGCAGGGCTGTTAGAATTTCCCATTATAAGACTTTGTTTTCAGTTGCTTATAACTTTGCCAAACTGCAACAACTCAGGCTGACAATTTCATAGTTGGGTGTCTGCTTCAGGTTGAATTTTTCTGGAAATTTTAAGCCAAAATTTCCAAGAACAAGGGTAAGGAAAAATACATTGTTTTGCCCAGGTGAAAAAATCCTGTCAACCTTTACTTTGAAAAGCTCTAGTGCTCCCCCATGCTTTGGAGAAGGGTCTTAAAATTTGGCCTGTATCACAGAGTTCCTATGTGATGCTATGCAAGTCATTTAAACCAAACTTTTCACAGGTGGTCTCCAACTGTGTTCTTATTTTCTGGGTGCCTGACTTGAGATTGGTTTTATTAATTTAGATGTGCCTAAAGAGTCAAAGGTGTTAAGATAACACAGTCACTATCCAACATTAAACAATTTTAAATAAGGTTTGGGGTTTGGTACATAGAGACCTTAGCCTGTTTAATACCATGACAAACACACCATTACAAAATCCCTTTAACCTTTTATTGAAGATATAGAAAAGAAGGAAAATAGTCAAATCATTTGAAATGTAAGGTATTAAGTAAGGCTTTCATTTTAACAACACTCCTTTCACTTTAGCTGGGGATAGTCTTTAAATGAAAAAACCCTGGTTCAACAGTTTCTTATATGGCATTAAAGATAACTTTGGCGGGTGTGGGGGGAGAAGAGAAAAAGTTTGCTGAAATGGGCTAAAGACGCGGAGCGGACCCTCCACTGCCGAAGTGCCGCTGAAGACTAACGGCATTTTGGGCAGTATAAGTAGGGGCATTGGCAGCAGATCGAGGAACGTGATCATTCCCCTTTATTCAACATTGGTGAGGCCTCATCTGGAATACTGTGTCCAGTTTTGGGCCCCACACTACAAGAAGGATGTGGAAAAATTGGAAAGAGTCCAGCGGAGGGCAACAAAAATGATTAGGGGTCTGGAGCACATGACTTATGAGGAGAGGCTGAGGGAACTGGGATTGTTTAGTCTCCAGAAGAGAAGAATGAGGGGGGATTTGATAGCAGCCTTCAACTACCTGAAGGGGGGTTCCAAAGAGGATGGAGCTCGGCTGTTCTCAGTGGTGGCAGATGACAGAACAAGGAGCAATGGTCTCAAGTTGCAGTGGGGGAGGTCCAGGTTGGATATTAGGAAACACTATTTCACTAGGAGGGTGGTGATACACTGGAATGCGTTACCTAGGGAGGTGGTGGAGTCTCCTTCCTTGGAGGTTTTTAAGGCCCGGCTTGACAAAGCCCTGGCTGGGATGATTTAGTTGGGAATTGGTCCTGCTTTGAGCAGGGGGTTGGACTAGATGACCTCTTGAGATCCCTTCCAACCCTGATATTCTATGATTCTAAGACCCGGACCGCGGAATCGGGCCCCGCAGGTCCTAAAGCTGGCCCTGAGCATTAGGCTGTGTAAGGCATTGCACTTAACTGCCTCTTTCTGGTCTTTTATGGCAGTGTTGCAATAATATACAGTCTTGGCAAACTAAGACACACTGTTATTAAATAGAAATAAAATGAAGAGAGATAGGGAAGAAAAGAAATAAGACAGGGGAGGAAAAGGACACCCTGGAGGGTGGAGGCCTCAAACAAAATCTCACATCCCAGGTAGTGTTTGAGATTTAGCTGAAACTGGTGGAGGTGGTGGTATCATCTGGGTCACTCTCTCATCTCTCAGAATTAGGATAAAGGAGGTATTGGGTTCCAGGAGATGGTGGAGGTGATAGCCATGATGGTGGAGTTTGCTCCAGCAGCCAATTTTTTCCCCCCAAGTCTTTTTTCAAGGACTCAAAAAGGAAGTGGTAGATTAAAATAGCCTCATTATTTTGTTCACTAATTAGGCCTAATTTTCGTTTTACCATCTGATTTCTGGAGTCACATTTTTTTGTTTTGTTTACCAAGCATAATCTTAACAGAGTCCTTTAATTATGTTAGTAGTCCTTTTTATTTAGGCTAATTCAGTCTGTCTCTCTTTTGTACCTTCTCTCATCAACAATTGTTGTTATAGGTTATTGTAACATTAACTTAAACACAAAATTAGGGTTAATTTTGTAGGCTCAATTACCACAATAGACCCTCAGCACTCCCAGCTATCATTGAAGTCAATGGGATCTGTGCTTTAAATATAAAAATTGCTATGTAATGCTAAGTACTCTGAAAAATCAGGTCCTAGGTATGTCAAATTGTGTAGCCAAAATTAGTGGATACCTTTGACCTTTAATCTCTTTGGGCCTCAGTTCCCCATCTGTAAAATGCAGATAATTCTCACTCATCTCAGAAGTTGTGAAAATAAGTGAATTAATATTTGTGAAGCAACATCTTCACAATGTTTTGTGATGAGTCCCATAGAAAAGCTCCAGAGGAAATTCATAATTCTCTCTTCAGAACAGGGTTTGAACAGTGTACCTGCAGGTCCACACATTGAACAATGAAGAGAAAACGAAATATTGAATAGATGCTCATTAAGGAAGCACCTCTATTCTGTGCCCCGAAAGAGGCAGGGATACTCTGGAAAAATAGTATGTGATTATGTAATTAGATTGTATCATAATTCATACACAGAAAGGGGTGTTTCATAACTTTTGATTGCTTGACATTGCAATCTTAATAGCATAAGTGTTTTTAAAGTGTGTTTATGTGTGGAGTGGGGAAAGATGGGATTGTAGGCATTTTCTATGGCCTGTGCCATGCAGGAGGTTAGACTGGTGGTCCCTTCTGGCCTTATGATTTACGAATTGTCTTTTTCATCCCACCCTTCATATGCAGTGTGTTTTCTGAGACCAAAATCTCTTTGGGACAGGGGCTGTAGGTACTTCTGTGTTAGTATGGTATCAAGCACTAGAGGCAGTGTGTTCTAGTGGATTGGGCAGTAGTCTGGGGCTCAGGACACATGGATTCTATTCCAAGCTTGGCCACTAGTTTGTTGGGTGACCTTGGACATGTCACTTTCTCTCCTTAGTTTCATGGTCTGTAAAATGTCAATAATTATATTGACCTCCTTTGTAAAATGCTTTGAGATTTATGAATGAAAAGTTCTATACAAGAGCTGGCTATCCATTATTGTTATAGGGCCCTGAGGTGGCTGCCATAATACAAATATTCAGTAATATATTTTAAAGTTTGTGTTAAAATGGTATTCCCATTTATTTATTCTGATGCAGAAGAACATAGGTACCTAATCTACCTTCATGATGAGATGATGAATGCAACAAGTATTCATTTTACATTCATTGAACCATATCACAATCAGCTGCCTTTAGGAATACAGTCTTCTGAGATACAGAATGTCTCCTGAGAGATGTTGACTACCCTGAATGCAGCACCTCAGAGGACTGGGCCCCTTCCATTATTATTATCAAGGCAGCTGAATTTGGTGAGCAGTCTTAGTATGGTCATTTTATAGGTCAGAATAGGATTCACGCTTTCAGGTCTATGCTCACCATTTTTTTTCTTTTTGAAATGTAGGTCTGATATAACATATCCTAATGCTAACGAGGATTATGAGAATTATTTGTCCTCACATCTATGTCCCTCTTTCGGTTTTTCTTTTTCTGGGGAATATGATTATTTTCTTTTGGTCACAGGCTGGTGGATTGAACAGCTGTCCTCACCTTTGTAAGATTCTACTATTAACCAATGGAGTGAATCTCCAGAATCTGCCAAGTTTCATCTCTAACTTCCCTGACATTTTCTCACTAAAGATTATTGGAAATGAAACTGAAAATATCAGGTAAAAAGAAGACGAAAATAGTAAATTGCACATATTCTGTCAGGCAAAAAGAGAAGGCACTGCATGGAATATAGAGAGATGTTGCAAGCAAGCTGATGGACTAATTTACAGGTCATGAATTCTCTATAAATGCCACATATATACCAAAATGTACAATAAATCACTTATTAAAATAATCCATTATATAATACAATAATAATGACCACCATACAAGATACTTTCTGAGAATTACTGACCAACTAGTGTAAAAGCCCTTGTCTCAACACCTATCAAATGGTCACTATTGATTAGGGAATAACCTATAATAATATGTTAATAAAACATAGTACACATTTGAAAAAAACTAATGAATTCATGTCAAGTATCAGTCTCTGTCTCCCTTAAACAGAACCAGCGCTCCTGTTGAGGAGAAGAACATGTTTTGATGGTCCGCTCATGGAGTCTAATATAGCTGTAGGTCCAGCGTAGCCCTCTGAAAACCCACTTAACTGATGTTTTACTAAGACTGTATCACAATATTTTGCCTTGCACTATCATCCACTTTTTCCTCAGCCATTCTCTTCCAAAGCTTCATTCTCACAGGTGCCCTGTGACATATGAAGGAAGAAGCAAGATAACTAAAGACTGGTGGCAGAAGTTCAGGGTTGAATGTGACCAGTTGCATCATAAAGAGACATTTCTTTGCCTGTACTACAGTATCCATAGGATAGAGGTCAGCAGATTAGTTTATAGTGATATTAGCATGACTGATCCAAGCTGTCCCCATACAACAACTGATTTGAGTTCCTCCCGCTATGAGAAATTTTCAGATATTTTGTGGAGAAAATCATCTTATTTGAATAGCCATTTCTGGGGTAGCAGAGCAGGATCTTGAGGTGACAAGTGAAAGATATTTCCTGGTAATGAGAGTTAATGTGAATATTATAGGACTGTCAATTAATTGCAGTTAACGCATGCGATTAACTCAAAACAAATTAATGTGTTTTTTTTTTTAAACAAGTGTTAATTGCACACGTCTGGAGACGGAATTTGGTGGCGACTGGGTGGGGAGGTAGGTACTAGCTGTGGCAGTGAGTAGGAGATGGCCATAGACAAGTGACTGTGGGCAATTTAGCAAAGCCGGTTAAACACCTTCTGGGGGAAGAGAGGAGCCCGATCCCCTACTGACTGCACCATCCCCTTTCCGCTGGACAGGGCCAGCCTTAGGGGTGGGTGAGGAGGGCCACTGCCTGGGCACTGTGCTCAGGGGGCCACCTTTGCGTCCCTCCAGGGCAGGGTGCTCCTTCTCTCGCTGCCCTGCTTCACTGCTGCTCCTGCCTACCCTCCCCGCCCCACATGGAGCCTGCCTCCTGTCTGCTGTGGAGAGCGGGGGCATGGTGGGGGTTGATGTCTGTGTATCCCCTTCCCCCCGCCCATGTACCCAGGCCCCGACCCCAGCTCAGCAGTGAACAGGGGGAACCTGTCTGCTGCTGGCTCAGGAGTGAGTGCTACCAACAGCAGCTGTTGCTGGCTGAAAAAGCGTTCAGGTTCCTGAGTGCTCTGCCTAAAGAGACAGTGCTCTCGCAACACACACACACACACACACACACACACACACACACACAAATGCAAATATTTGTAATAAAAAATAATAATATAAAGTGAGTATTGTACACTTTGTGTTGTGTGTTGTAATTGAAATCAATCTATTTGAAAATGTAGAAAACATCCAAAAATGTTTAAATAAACGGTATTCTATATTGTTCAACAGTGGGATTAAAACTGTGATTAATCACAATTATTTTTTAATCATTTGACAGCCCTAGAATATTATAGTTTAAAAATGAAAATCCATAACCTATTATTTTACCACATCAACAAATATCAGCAGTCACTGATAGGCAATTATGTATAAAACTAATCTATATACCAGCTCACTAACAGAAGACTCAATATGAGTAGAATATGAGGGCATTTCCTAAGTAAACTGAAAGGGTGGTTATAGTACACATTGTAGATTATGAATATTTTATTTATAATCTAATTACACATTATATGTTTACTAATGTTTATTATTATTTTGTGGTGTCTAGAATTAGAGGACAAAAAAAATCTAATACCAATTATCCAGGTTGTCATACCAATTATAGTAATAAATCCTTTATCTGTGCTTATTAAAAAAGTTGGCACAAAAATTAACAAATACATCAAAATGGTTGGAATTTGCCTTTTCGTGATTTTTTTAAAAAAGCCTGATTTAGTAGTGTGATTTGATTTAGAGTAGGATACTATTTATCCAAACCACTTGGGATTGTTCAGATAATCAGGAGTTTGCATAGTCAAGAGTCAATCAAAAAATCAGTAAAGGGACATAAGTATTGTAAAAACTAGCATTGTATCTTTATTATACACTGTATGGCTATAAAATTAATAGAAACAGATCAGAAAAAGTAGAGCATTATATATTTTGTAATACATAAAGTTAAATCCCATAACAATATAGTTCATTTTCATGGGGGGAGAGGGGAGAAATAGTGAGACCGAACACTGGATGTTGAAATGTCTGTAGGAGAGTAATTCAAACTGGATCACAGCCACTCTGCCTACTATCCATATACAGAATAAATTTTTTCATACAATCAGGAATCTCCTGGGGCTAAACTCAGAGGTGATTCATATAGTTGTATAAACTGGACCCCTTAAACTAACGTAGATTCCCTTATACTGTGTTAGACTCTCTTAGGCCTGCTTACACCCCCTCGACCTGTGTGTGAGGGAGTTTTAAATTTATTAAAAAGAACCGGAGTACTTGTGGCACCTTAGAGACTAACAAATTTATTAGAGCATTTATTAGTATTTTTATTACGGTAGTGCCCAGTCAAGATTGGCGCTAGATGTGAAAGAGTCAGAAGAAAGTCTAAGTTAAAGTAGGATGGAGTTAACCATCTTCTTTTTCCTCATTTTGTAAGTTTAAGACATCAGACTGACCTTACCACATTCAGAGTGAGAGGACAGGCATGTCCTTTTGCATAGCTTTCCCTCATTAATAATTCCAAGAATAATTGGGTGTAGATAGACCGATAGAAGATGAACAAAAACCAGTAGTGTGACCGGGTGATCTGCCCCTTTAATAGACTGGGGGAGGGTGGTGGGCGGCAGGGGAGCTACCAATCCTGCCCCAGAGAGAGGCCCAGCAGACAGGTGCTGGGAGTCAGCTGACACACCTGATCAGCCCCTCATGGATTATCCCACACTCTCAGCCTGGACAATATAAAGGAGAACTCAGCTCCATTGGAGGTGAGCCAGGAGAGAGGATTCTCTCTGGTAATCAGAGCAGGAGGCTGCAGGCAGGCAGACCCTGTGGATCCCCGTTCCGCCAAGGTCAAAAAGGGCTCTACCTGGTGCCTAATGGAGGCCAGAGGACCCCAGTCTGAACCCTACCAGACTGTTGTTTGTGTTACCTTTAGCATACATTACTATCCTTGTTTGTGAAGACAATAAATAGAGCTCTGAAGAAAAGGACAGAAACCTAACCTAGATGTGGCTGACAGTGTACCCCCTGCTGGTGCCTAGTGCCAACAGTGTACAAATAGGAAGGAGAAGAAACTATAAGCATATATCACAACAGCACTTATTAGGAGGAGCTGGAGAATGTAGTTCTTTTATTGCTAATAAAATTACGTAAGCATATTAGCACTCAAAATTCTCTTCTCAACCTCTGGCTGAAACCTAAGGTAAATCTATCTTATCATGGTGGCATGAGTTTATGTTCTTGCAGTTGAGGACCTTCAGTTCACTCTCTGCTGACTTGGCAAAGTCTATGTTTTGTTTAGCCTCGATATCTACAATTTGGACTTCTCAAATCATGTACCCTGGCATGAATTATCTGTCTATTTTAGGCATTTCTGTGGCCCCCATTACTGTAATATCTGGTCATCTCCGAATCTTTAATGCATTTATCCTCACAACAGCCTTGTGAGGTAGGGAAGTGCAATTATCCCCATTTTACAGATTGGAAACTGAGGCTCAGAAAGACTAAGATCCAGATTCTCAAAGGTATGTAGGCAGCTAACTCCCACTGGTTGCTTTTGAAAATCCCACTTGGTGCTTAAATATCTTTAAAAATCCAGCATTGAGTGACTTGCCCAAGGTCACTCCGGAAGTCTGTGATGGAGCAGAAAATTGAACTCAGATCCTTTGATCTTTAGTTTCCCAGCCTGGGCAAAACAGCTGTGTAAAATGGGCTGGAGCCAAGGAAGTGGGATCTCAACAATTAATAGCTCAGGTATTATTTCTTAATCTCCTGAGCTGTTTACGAGGAGGTGAGTTACCTGGATCCCTTATATTAACTCCCTGTTAGTTTCCTAACAACCTCCTATTAAACTAAATCAGCCTATGCATACAGTAAACATTTCAATAACCAGGTCACATAGAGAGTTCCTAAATCATTACAGAGCAATATTCCTAAATTATTATGTATCAGCCCCATGTTTTTCACACTAGTATTCTAAGTTTTTGGAGTAAAGTGAAAATCCATTTTCTCACTGCAACAACTAGAAGAAAGAAATGAACGTAATGGATAAATACCTTAAAAGCAGCATGCAATTAACAAATTGACAATGAACAAATTAACAAACAAAACTGACAAATTAACAAATTGGAAAACTGATAAACTGACAAACTGGCAGATTGCTTGGTAGACAGGGAGACATGCTGGTTGTTCGTTAAAAAGGGAGTTCAGATACTGAAGGTTGGGATAATTGATTCAGGATCCCTGTAGCTACAGATAATTTATGCCATCTGAATGGAATGTTAAGAAAGGAGAATGGCCTAATAATTTGAGAAAGGGATTGGGAATCAAAACCGTGGGATTCTATTTACAGCTCTGTCATTGGACAAGTTGCTCAGTTTTCTGTGAAATGGATATAATAATACACTATATTTGTTTCCCAATCATGAAGTAGAAATGTAAAAATGTTAAGCTACTCTGAAAGTCTGACAGTTGAGACATGTACAGAGAGAGTATAATTACTTGTTTTTTGGTACACAGTAGAATCCTGTTAATTGAGACTCTTTCTCTATATTGGCTCCTCATAGTAGTACCTGCGACTGTAAGTGTGGGGGGCAGCCATTATCAAAGGTACAGAAGTTCATGTACCAAGGTTCAAATAGTACAGGATAATAGTGAACTCATTGCTATATTATATACCTACCCACATCATGTGCAGGAATTAAATTAATATTAGTAAAGAACTTGAATATTCTTGGGTAAAATATTACTACTACAAATTTACACATACTATATATATAGCGTTTGTCATCCAGGAATATGAACAAGTTTTATAAAGGTGCATAATTATTATTATCCCTCTTTTAGAAATGGGAAAACTAACTAACTCACAAACAGGATATCATGCCTGGCCCTTACATGGCTGTGCAGTGATGTACAGTGCAAGACTGCACTGCTAGGCATGCTCTCTCTGTGCTGGGGAACTCTGAAGGCAATCTACATCCTTGGGAGAGAGAGCCTTCCTCTTGTCGTGGCTTCCCTCCACCCCTTATGCTGGGCTAAAGGCAAGATTGATCCTTAAACTATTTGTCCAAAGTCATACAGCAAATCAGTGACAGCATTGGGAACAGAATGTATGTTTCCTAATTTCTAGTCCTCAGTTCCAACCGGGATGCCCACCAGATCAATGTGAGCCCAATTCTCAGGTGGTATAAATTGGCTCAGTGATTCAAAGGAACACTGTTACTTTACATCACCTGAGAATTAGGTCCGTCTCTGTAAAGGAGATGCTATGTAAGTGCAAAGTACTACTAATGACTCATACTTGTTCTTAAAATATATTCTGATCGGGGGATGTTGTCAAGAGAGAGAATTTAGAAATTGGAATAAACATTTCTTTTTTTAAAGAAAAGGGTGAAATTACTTAAAATTAACGGTTTATAAAATTCTTCAGTTTTTGTTGATCAAACCTAATTTTATCTTTTTTTGAGGGAAAAAAAGCTGTTGAGAAGGAAATAGGGACTGAGGGATGGGGATATAAAATATATATATAGGAAAAACAGATTACGGATGAAAAATATCAATAGAGAAGCAACAGGTTTTTTTAAAAAAAGAGGATTACTCATGGGAGAAAAGAAAATATACCAAGGGCTGTATCCACAAAGGGATTTAAGTACTTAACTGCCAGGATAGGTGTCAAAGGCCATGTCTACAGTATGGGAGCTACAGCAGCACAACTATGACATCATAACTATGCCACGTTAACACCCATAATGTAGATACAACCTACAAAGATGGAAGGGGTTTTTCTGTCACTAATAATAACTCTACCTCCACGAGTGATGGTAGCGAAGCTGGCGGAAGTATTCTTTTGTTGACCTAGTTGCAGCTATGGAAGGGGTTTAGATTGGCATAGATAGCTGCAGTCCTCAGGGATGTGTTTTTTTGAAGTAATTTTTAAATGTGGAACAGGTCTAAATCCAAAATTTAAATCCTCAAAACTTCTGCTCAGCCTGAGTTTCTGCAGGTGGGTATGCTCATAGCTGCTTAAATTCTGATGGCCAGCACCTAACTCATGGCAGGATTCAACAAACTAGGCATTCCCCACTTATCTCACCTGTGGGGCCTGGCCTGGTAGGCATGCTCAGATGTCACTTTTGAGTCCATCTACTAGACTGGGCCCTACACAAAATGATGGTGGTGGTGACAACAGCCCAGTGGTTAGAAGACTTACTCATGAAATGGGACACCCAGGTTCAGCTCCCCCATTGTGCCTATTGTGTGTGTGTGGGGAGGGTGGTAGGGACTTCATCCGAGGTCTCTCATCTGCCAGGTGAGTACCCTGACCACTGGATATTGTAGGTTAGAACTTTCTAGTCTCTTCTGCTGAAGCCGTTCTCCTTTATTTGTATAAAATATTTAAATATTCATTGGGGCACATAGCATGAGAATTACTCAATAACCCAGTAGTTATGCCAATCCCTTGGGATGTGGGAGAGCCAGTTTCAAGTCCTGGATCCAGTGAATATTGATTTACACAAAGTGAATCAGCTTCAACAAGAGAGATTGAGAAAGTCCCATCCAGAATACCCTGTAGCTCAATGGTTAGGGCACTCACATGAGATACCTAGATTCAAGTCCCTGGTCATATGAGACAGAGTGGAGATTTGAGCCTCAATCTCCCACATCTTGGGGAGTGCTCTTATGACTGGGCTATAGGATAAAGTGGAGGGGGCATACCCTTTCCCCTTGTATCAGAAAGGACTGACATGGAATAAGCACCCAATTCCAGGAGAGGGTTGATGCCTAGAATGTCAAGTGGAAAGAAGTCCCTTCCTCTGGTCTGGAGTTAGGGGCTTAACTCCCTTTGAGGGGTGGGACTATACCTCTCTCCCTGACATTTTGCTATTGGCTAGTTTAGGCGGTTCCTTACTCAGCAGGCTGGTTTTTGTGAATCCCATTCTTAGGCAACTAACTCTCTCCAGTTGTTGAATAGGGAACCTGGGTGCCTTTCTCGTGGCTCTGAATTTCACCGGTGGCAAGCTGCCTAAAGTTATGTGTTGCAATTCTGAATCTAAAGTTCCCTTTGTGGATCTAGCCACAAAAGCCTATCATTTCATCTACCACAACTCTCTTAGTAAAAGAGTCAGGACAAAACAACTCAGCATGTCCCAGAAATTGCAGTGTAAATGTCTGGGTTTGGGCTGGAGCCTGGGCTCTGGGACCCTGCAAGTGTTTTGTTTTTTTTCCCAAAGCTTGAACTGCAGCCTGTGTTTGAATGTCTACACTGCAATTTTATAGCCCCACAGCCTAAGCCCAAGTCAGCTGACACGGGCCAGCCACAGATGCTTTATTACAGTGTATAGACTTACTCACAGAGCCAAATTCTTGTTCCGTTGAAGTCAATAAAAACCTACCAGAAATGAATTTGGTTCAAAGAGTGCTACTGCAGTTTGATATTTGGGTCTGACCCTCTACTTACTTACACCAGTTTTACATCATTGGCTACTACAGTTGCAATGATTGTATTACTTCATTGGAGTCAGATTGGTATAAAGTGAAGGAAAATCATACCCAAGAAACTGCCTGACTGGAGATTCAGAGATGTTTTCTGGAGTTCTGTCTGTGTCAGTTATAAACAGTGTTTTGCTCTGTCTAACATCTCTGTTCAAAAGTGTACATATCTGAGATAAATATAGATTCAGATAGAATATCCTGTGATTATCAAGTATTTTATCTCCTAATAAGGAAATAAACCAATCATGAAGTAGAAATGTTCAGCTACTCTGAAAGTCTGACAGTTGAGACGTACAGAGAAACAGTACAATTACTGGTTTATTGGTACACTGTAGAATCCTGTTAATTGGGACTCTTTCTCTATATTGACTCCTCACTGTACTACCTCAGACTGTAAGTCTGCGGTGGGGGGGCAGCCATTATCAAAGCTATAGAAGTTCATGTTCCAAGGTTCAAATAGTACAGGATAACAGTGAACTCAATGATGAATTTATAAGCAGAACAGAAAAGGTATGGACTAAATAGAGACAAGCGAGCAGAGTGATCTGTGATAGGATAATACAAATTGAAAAGTAAGATCTACAAGATGGTAATTAGGCCTCCACTTTTGTATGGCCCTGAAAGCTGGGGACTGACGAAGAAACAGGAGCAGATCTTGAATACAGTGGAAATTAAAGTATTAAGATGAATGCTTGGTATTACAAGAATGGACCATGTTAGGAGCAAATGATTAGAGGAAGTATGAAGGCGTTAAACTTAGAAGGTTAAGAGATGGTTTGGAAATCCCAAAACTAGATTGATGGATGTCATCCAAAAGGATTTGATTAGCTGCAGTTTCCAAAACAGACTGGCATTGAGAAAGAGGACTCAAAGAGCCAACCCCATGTAGATGGAACAAAGGCTAGAAGAAGAGGTTTGCAATATCTGAGTATTTCATAGTCCCCCTGTTGACAGCCTATCGTCCCAAATAAATAACTATGCTAATGGCTAGATTCTAATTTTAATTGCTCCCATGAATATCTGAGTAATTCTATTGAAGCAAATGGAGATACTCTAAATTTACATTGGTGTAACTGTGATAAGAATCTGTCCCTAAGGAAAGAGGCCATTAAAATAAAGAAAATATGTAAAAGACTGAAAATGAGCTAAAATATTTTAGTTAATAAAGTTCAAAAAGAAAAGTGATATTCCCTATTTTTCATATTTGTTATATCTGTATTTCTTCTTGCAGTCTTTCTTTACCAACTCCTCTTTAACATTTTAACACTCATTTGATGCAGTGCTGGTCAAATGGGTATGTTCCTGATATCACTGAAATCAATGTGCTTTGCCTTTAATTTCTATGGGAGGAAAAGGCGATTCTGGGAAATAATGATATCCCTGATTAACAAGAACACACTGTCATTTGGCTAAATTGTTTCCCTGGGAGATGTCCCAATTAAACAGGTTCTCCAATTAAGTGCATCCCGTTTAAATGGAGACCATTGTGTTTTATTCTACAAATAAAGTATGCAGTATAACAAATGTAATACAGAAATAACATCAAAGAAACCAGTTAGCCTTTTAGTTGAATACGAAGTTTAATTCAATGATTTTAATCTATTGTTCAATTATCTTTTTTAGGGTAATTAGTTCACAACTGAATAACCATTCCCTGCAGAAACTTGAAAATTCTGTTCATTGTTTCACTGGCTGTAGGAGCATGTTTTTTGCCTTCTCTGCTAACTCTTTTGTATTAACTGCCAAGTAGTTATTGATGACTTTTTTTGAAGCTGCCATGGCAAGAACTGTAATACATTGCTCTTTGGCAAGGTCATATATCAGCTCAAAGATCTCCAGTTATAAAGACTGCTTAAATCTGTCATTAACATACTAAGTTGCCTAAGAATCTTGCCCTCTGTGCATTTCTTTCCCTCTCTCCTTTAAGTTATGAGCTTTCATTATTGTCAAAAGCCATAGGAAAACACATTTTGAAAAATCAGTCCTGATAAGTCTTGTAGATAAAAAAGGCGAACAGGTCACAGAAGAAAAGTATATGGGAACCTCAATTTGCATTATCGACTGCCACTATCTCAGAAGACTCACTTTAAAGTGCCTGACAGCTTTTTCCCTGGTAACAGTATGTAAATGAGAAAAGTATTGCAGTTATGCACTCATTTCACCTCACACAAAGCCAAATGTCTTTGTACAGCCATTGGGTGTCAGGAAGAGCAGACAGGAACAAGTTGTCCTTTTCACCTATACACAGTCCTTGAGGAGTTATAATTACAGTGAGAAAATATAACTTTTCAGGTTACCCATGACCATCAGTGTTTCTACAAGGCTTCCCTTGTGATATGCTTCACCGACAGGAAAAGTGATAGGTTTGATTATCACCGTCTTGTAGAGCTTCCATGATATCCTGAATAAAAGAAAAAACAGAGAAGTCAAATGAACACATTGTGAGGAAATTGCCAATACTCTTACCTCACCATGGGTTGAGGGCAAAAACTATAGATTAATCATTGTGGTATGAAGCTTCTCTGTTCTCCAGGCTACACCTATACGTACAGATCACCACAGTTGGGGTTAGGGTGCCAGGACAGGTAGAGTTGGGACAGGGAAGAGTATGGAACTGGGGGATTTTGGGAGGGAAGGCGAGAGGGAAGAAAAGGATAGGAATGATCAATTTCTTTGTGGGAAGAGTATTTTAGGCAGGGTATGTTACATGTATTTCTGATGGAAGTGGAACACTTTTGAAGGAATCTCTTGTTACAATTTTGTCAGCACATCACTGATTCAGTTGATGACCTGGGAGGACACTGTACACATCTTTTTTTTTTTATTCACTAATGGAAAAGTGTCTCCTAAATGACCTCTTCCCTTTTTTTGTCCTCATAGGTTACCATACTATTCAGATGGCTTGCAACAGATAAAGTGGGAAGGAAAATAGCTAGAGTGCCAAAAGGGAAAGTTTGCATTCTGAGCCTCACCAACATAATCTTCCTCCTTCTTCATATATCTTGTGCTGTGGCTGTGCAAGAGAAAACTTTTCTATGTCTCCTGAATGTCCAAAGAAGCAGGTAAGATTTCTGGAGCTTAAGAGAAGATGAAAAAAATGAAATAGCTTTCTTTACTTGGATCATATTTCTATTCCTGCCCTATTCTGTAAATGCTCTGTTTAAGTCAATACTATACTGATATTCCAGCTTACACTGTGGCCTCTTCAAATCTCATGGGCTAATGGTTTAATACTTGGATGAGGGAGCACCAAGAACAGTTAGCTACTATTGAAAGTGATCATTTAGAACATGTATCAGAGGGGTAGAATACACTAAGAAACGGCACCATCTACTCAGGACACTCCCTACACTAACACAGGAACAAATGAACATACCCTTAGAGTCCCGACCAGTGTTATTCTATCTTCTACCCAAGATCCACAAACCTGGAAATCCTGGATGCCCCATCATCTCTGGAATTGGCACTCTCACTGAAGGACTGTCCGGATATGTGGACTCTCTATTCAGACCCTATACCACCAGCACTCCCAGCTATCTCCGTGACACCACTGATTTCCTGAGAAAACTATAATGCATTGGTGATCTTCCAGAAAACACCTAGCCACCATGGATGTGGAGGCTCTCTACACGAACATCCCACACACAAATGGAGTTCAAGCTGTCAGGAACAGTATCCCTGATGATGACACAGCACAACTGGTTGCTGAGCTCTGTGACTTTATCCTCATGCACAATTATTTCAAATTTGGTGACAATATATACCTCCAGACCAGTGGCACCGTTGTGGGCACCCGCATGGCCTCACAATATGCCAACATTTTTATGGCTGACCTGGAACAATGCTTCCTCAGTTCTCGTCCACTCATGCCCCTTCTCTACCTATGCTACATTGATAACATCTTAATCATCTGGACCCATGTGAAAGAGACTCTGAAAGAATTCCACCATGATTTCAATAGCTTCCACGCCATCATCAACCTCAGTCTGGACCAATCTACATGGGAGGTCCACTTCCTGGACACCACGGTACAAATAAGTGACGGTCATGTTAACACCACCCTATACCGAAAACCTACTGACCGCTATGCCTACCTTCATGCCTCCAGCTTCCATCCTGGACACACCACATGATCCATTGTCTACAGCCAAGCGCTGAGGTACAACCGTATTTGCTCCAACCCCTCAGACAGAGATCATCACCTACAAGATCTTCACCAAGCATTCTCAAAACTATGATATCCGCATGAGGAAATAAGGGAACAAATCAACAGAGCCAGAAGTATACCCAGAAGCCTCCTGCTGCAAGACAAGCCCAAGAAAGAAACCAACAGAACTCCATTGGCCATCACCTACAGTCCTCAGCTAAAACCTCTCCAATGATCTACAACCCATCCTGGACAACGATCCTTCACTTTCACAGCCCTTGGGAGGCAGGCCAGTCCTCGCCCACAGACAACCCACAACCTTAAGCATATTCTCACCAGCAACCATACACCGCACCATAGTAACTCTAACTCAGGAACCAATCCCTGCAACAAACCTCAATGCCAACTCTGCCCACATATCTACACCAGTGACACCATCACAGGACCTAACCAGATCAGCCACAACATCACCGGTTCATTCACCTCCACGTCCACCAATGTAATATACACCATCATGTGCCAGCAATGCCCCTCTGCTATGTACATCGGCCAAACCGGACAGTTCCTATGTAAAAGGATAAATGGACACAAGTTAGATATTAGGAATGGCAATATACAAAAAACCTGTAGGAGAACACTTCAATCTCCCTGGACACACAATAGCAGATTTAAAGATAGCCATCCTGCAGCAAAAAAATTTCAGGACCAGACTTCAAAGAGAAACTGCTGAGCTTCAATTCATTTGCAAATTTGACACCATCAGCTCAGGATTAAACAAAGGCTAGCCAACTACAAAAGCAGTTTTTCCTCCCTTGGTGTTCACACCACAACTGCTAGAAGAGGGCCTCATCCTCCCTGATTGAACTAACCTTATTATCTCTAGACTGATTCTTGCCTGCATATTTATACCTGCCTCTGGAAATTTCCACTACATGCATCTGATGTAGTGAGTATTCACTCACGAAAGCTTATGCTCCAAAATGTCTGTTAGTCTATAAGGTGCCACAGGACTCTTTGTCGCATTTAGAACACGTCACTCGTCACTCCAAGTCAGTTCTGAACTAGTTGGAGGACAGTGGCTGATGGAGACACCATTTTTCAGATGAGATGCAAAATCATTATCTGAATCCTTTATAGTTATTAAAGCTCTCAGGACACCTTTCAGAAGGCTATTAACTGGGGTTTCTTGGTGACATTCCTAGCTGAGTAATTATATCTGTCTTACATAAATTTGTCCTGTGATTTCATTCGATTCGGAACATTTTTAGGACTTACCAATTAGGACGGAAGAATCCCATGTACTGTTACAGGCTTGGGACTGACTAGCTAAGCGGCAGTTCTGCAGAAAAGGACCTGGGGATTACAGTGGATGAGACGCTGGATATGTGTCAACAGTGTACCTTTGTTGCCAAGAAGGCTAACCCCATATTGGGCTGCATTAGTAGGAGCATTGCCAGCAGATCGAGGGAAGTGATTATTCCCCTCTATTCGGCACTGGTGAGGCCACATCTGGAATATTGCATCCAGTTTTGGGCCCCCCAATACAGAAAGGATGTGGACAAATTGGAGAGAGTCCAGCGGAGGGCAACGAAAATGATCAGGGGGCTGGGGCACAGGATTTATGAGGAGAGGCTGCAGTAACTGGGCTTATTTTGTCTGCAGAAGAGAAGAGTGAGGGGGGATTTGAAAGCAGCCTTCAACTACCTGAAGGGGGATTCCAAAGAGGATGGAGCTAGGGTGTTCTCAGTGGTGGCAGATGACAGAACAAGGAGCAATGGTCTCACGTTGCAGTGGGGGAAGTCTTGGTTGGATATTAGGAAATACTATTTCACTAGGAGGGTGATGAAGCACGGGAATAGGTTACCTAGGGAGGTGGTGGAATCTCCATCCATAGAGGTTTTTAAGGCCCGGCTTGACAAAGCCCTGGCTGGGATGATTTAGTTTGGGTTGGTCCTGCTTTGAACAGGGGGGTGGACTAGATGATCTTCTGAGTCTCTTCCAACCCTAATCTTCTATGATTCTAAAATACTATGTAAGGTTGTTCAGCACTGTTTAAGAGTTCCTGTTCACCACAAAGCTGCCTACTTTTCAGAGATGGATGAAATGATCCTTGTGCAGAGTTTATATTTCAGATTGGGGGCCTCAGCCTGTATCTTTAGAATTCAGTCAGAGTATTGTCATTGAGTACAGTAGGGGCCAGCTCGGGCCCTAACTTTGAAAATCATATTGGTATTCAAGGAATGATTTAAATATAAGATAATAAAATATCAATAGAGATAGCATTTAAAGGAACTTCATATCCTTTTGAACTTTAAAAATTTGGGTACATTTAGTTAAATGCTAATATATAGTCCTCTGTCTATTGAAGGATAGAGAGCTCTGATGATTTACACCAGCTGAGGATCTGACCCATTAAAAGTTATTTAAAATTGCAATAACACTGATTAAGTTAACAGTATGACATTATTTCCATTATTTATCCCTCTGATTTGGCTGACGAAATTTAACTTTGATCTGAAATTTGTTCTACATGTTAAAAAGCTATAAGCAAAGAGTCATAATTTAAAAGAATATGATTTGTATATTTTACAATTGTGGGAAAAGTGACAATAATATAAATGGGTACATTTTCAGAAGGGTTGAGGTCCAATCTTCTTTTCTGTGAACAAAAATTTGGGACTGCCAAATAAATCGTTGTTGTAAATCTCAATACTTAGACCTCTAGCTTCCTGATTTGTGCAATCAGAGTATGAAGTAATTAAATTTGTGGGGACACAAATTTTTCTGGTGCAACTTGTACTCCAAAATTATGGTCCAAAGCATTTAGGGTGAAAATATCAAAAGTGCCTGAGGGAGTTGGAGCCCTGATTCTTCACAGAAGTCAATGGGAGCAGGATTGAGCAATAAGTACCCAACTCCCATTGAATTTTCTAACTCCTGTTAGTTGTTTTTGAAAATCCTACCCTCAAATATTGATAATAATTTAAAAAAGAAACTAAAAGAAAAAAGCTTACTGCTAATAGAATGTTAAGGCTGCAAACTGAAGCACTCAAAAGTAATGAAATCCAAAAGTGAAGGAGTTACATTTGCACCCACCAGTGATGGAGAAAGTGACAGGAGGAGCTGGATTCAAACAACCGTCTGCTGTGGTGGCTTTATTGTTCTGGCAACAAACAGGAACAAATGGTAATGGGACTCTGCTCTGTGTACAGAGTGCCTAATCTTTTAAGGAGCAGGACAGCACATTCCCCCATCCTACTTTAAAGTATTTTCCAAATATATACACACATTATCATTTACATGGCTTACATGTATAACCTAACTAAAACTTATGGATGGACTACTATCACAGACTTTCATTCTGGGATCATTCTTCCCTGGAATGGCAACTCACTACCTCAACAACTTACAAGTTTAGGTGCAGCATGGGTCTCCACACTCTCTTGGGATGACATGGTGATGGTGGTGTGGCATTGTTGTGGACATTAGGAACCCTTGGTGGTAAGGAATCAGCTGGTTTTGATATGAACGTTTCTTCCAACAAGTCATTGACATTAGGAGTTGTAACAGGAAGAGGAACAGAAAATCCAACCGAACATCCCCAGACACTGGTTGAGGCTGCAACTTGTTCATATGTTGGTTACATAAAGTATCATTGGATAGTTTCACTGTGAACAAAACAGGTCCTCTGCCTTTTACAAGGTCTCCAAGTACCCATTTCACTCCTCAACCACAGTTGCGAGTCCACACTAAGTCTTCTATTTGAAAAGAATGCTGACAAGTCTCATGTGGAACAATTTGCAAAGACTGGGATTTGGCTACCTATGAGGCAACAGCAGTATGTAGAAGGTCCAAACAGGTATGCAAAGATTGCTTCAATAGAAGACTAGCATGTGGTGTGTTCCTGTAGACAAACAAGAAATTGTCCAATTTCCGCTGATGACTCAAAATAGACTTGTCAGCTCTTAAGACGATTTAGAATAATAGAATCATAGAATATCAGGGTTGGGAGGGACCTCAGGAGGTCATCTAGTCCAACCCCTGCTCAAAGCAGGACCAATTCCCAACTAAATCATCCCAGCCAGGGCTTTGTCAAGCCTGACCTTAAAAACCTCTAAGGAAGGAGATTCCACCACCTCCCTCGGTAATCCATTGCAGTGCTTCACCACTCTCCTAGTGAAAAAGATTTTCCTAATATCCAACCTAAACCTCCCCCACTGCAATTTGAGACCATTACTCCTTATTCTGTCATCTGCTACCACTGAGAACAGTCTAGATCCATCCTCTTTGGAACTTCCTTTCAGATAGTTGAAAGCAGCCATCAAATCCCCCCTCATTCTTCTCTTCTGCAGACTAAACAATCCCAGTTCCCTCAGCCTCTCTTCATAAGTCATGTGCTCCAGCCCCCTAATCATTTGTAAAAAGCAACAGAGGGTCCTGTGGCACCTTTGAGACTAACAGAAGTATTGGGAGCATAAGCTTTCGTGGGTAAGAACCTCATTTCTTCAGATGCAAGTAATGGAAATCTCTAGAGGCAGGTATATATCAGTGTGGAGATAACGAGGTTAGTTCAATCAGGGAGGGTGAGGTGCTCTGCTAGCAGTTGAGGTGTGAACACCAAGGGAGGAGAAACTGTTTCTGTAGTTGGAAAGCCATTCACAGTCTTTGTTTAATCCTGATCTGATGGTGTCAAATTTGCAAATGAACTGGAGCTCAGCAGTTTCTCTTTGGAGTCTGGTCCTGAAGTTTTTTTGCTGTAAGATGGCAACCTTTACATCTGCTATTGTGTGGCCAGGGAGGTTGAAGTGTTCTCCTACAGGTTTTTGTATATTGCCATTCCTGATATCTGACTTGTGTCCATTTATCCTCTTGTGTAGTGACTGTCCAGTTTGGCCAATGTACATAGCAGAGGGGCATTGCTGGCATATGATGGCATATATAACATTAGTGGACTTGCAGGTGAATGAGCCGGTGATGTTGTAGCTGATCTGGTTAGGTCCAGTGATGGTGTTGCTGGTGTAGATATGTGGGCAGAGTTGGCATCGAGGTTTGTTGCATGGGTTGGTTCCTGAGTTAGAGTTGTTATGGTGCGGTGCGTGGTTGCTGGTGAGAATATGCTTAAGGTTGGCAGGTTGTCTGTGGGCGAGGACTGGCCTGCCTCCCAAGGTCTGTGAAAGTGAGGGATCATTGTCCAGGATGGGTTGTAGATCACTGATGATGCGTTGGAGAGGTTTAAGCTGAGGACTGTAGGTGATGGCCAGTGGAGTTCTGTTGGTTTCTCTTCTGGGCCTGTCTTGTAGCAGGAGGCTTCTGGGTACACGTCTGGCTCTGTTGATTTGTTTCTTTATTTCCTTGTGTGGGTATCGTAGTTTTGAGAATGCTTGGTGAAGATCTTGTAGGTGTTGGTCTCTGTCTGAGGGGTTGGAGCAGATGCGATTGTACCTCAGTGCTTGGCTGTAGACGATGGATCGTGTGGTGTGACCGGGGTGGAAGCTGGAGGCATGAAGGTAGGCGTAGCGATCGGTTGGTTTTCGGTATAGGGTGGTGTTAATGTGGCCATCGCTTATTTGTACGGTGGTGTCCAGGAAGTGGACCTCCCGTGTAGATTGGTCCAGGCTGAGGTTGATGGTGGGGTGGAAGCTGTTGAAAGCATGGTGGAATTCTTCCAGGGCCTCCTTCCCATGGGTCCAGATGATGAAGATGTCATCAATATAGCGTAGGTAGAGAAGGGGCATGAGTGGACGGGAGCTGAGGAAACGTTGTTCCAGGTCAGCCATAAAAATGTTGGCATATTGTGGGGCCATGCGGGTGCCCATAGCGGTGCCACTGGTCTGGAGGTATATATTGTCACCAAATTTGAAATAATTGTGCGTGAGGATAAAGTCACAGAGCTCAGCAATAAGTTGTGCTGTGTCATCATCAGGGATACTGTTCCTGACAGCTTGTATTCCATCTGTATGTGGGATGTTAGTGTAGAGAGCCTCTACATCCATGGTGGCTAGGATGGTGTTTTCTGGGAGGTCACCAATGCATTGTAGTTTCCTCAGGAAATCTGTGGTGTCACGGAGATAGCTGGGAGTGCTGGTGGCGTAGGGTCTGAGTAGGGAGTCCACATATCCAGACAGTCCTTCAGTGAGAGTGCCAATGCCCGAGATGATGGGGCGTCCAGGATTTCCAGGTTTGTGGATCTTAGGTAGTAGATAGAATAACCCCGGTCGGGGCTCTAAGGGTATGTTGATTTGTTCCTGTGTTAGTGTAGGGAGTGTCCTGAGTAGATGGTGTAGTTTCTTAGTGTATTCCTCAGTGGGATCTGAGGAAAGTGGCCTGTAGAATTGGGTATTGGAGAGTTGTCTGGCAGCCTCCTTCTGGTAGTCAGACCTGTTCATGATGACAACAGCACCTCCTTTATCAGCCTCTTTGATGATAATGTCAGGGTGGTTTCTGAGGCTGTGGATGGCATTGCGTTCTGCACGACTTAGGTTATGAGGCAAGCGATGTTGTTTTTCCACAATTTCTGCCTGTGCACGTCGGCGGAAGCATTCTATGTATAGGTCCAGACTGTCATTTCGACCCTCAGGAGGAGTCCATGTGGAGTTCTTCTTTCTGTGTTGTTGGTGGGAGGGTATCTGTGTATTAGTGCGCTGTTCAGTGTTATCATGAAAGTATTCTTTGAGTCGGAGGCGGCGAAAGTAGGCTTCCAGATCACCACAGAACTGTATCATGTTCGTGGGGGTGCTGGGGCAAAAGGAGAGTCCCCGAGATAGGACAGACTCTTCTGCTGGGTTGAGTGTGTAGCTGGATAAATTGACGATATTGCTGGGTGAGTTAGGGGTACCCCTGTTGTGGCCCCATGTGGCAGGTAGGATTTTAGACAGCTTACGGTCCTTTTTCCTTTGTAGAGAGGTGAAGTGTGTAATGTAGATCTCCTGTCTTATTTTAGTAAAGTCCGTTTGTGTGGAGGGTTGGTTATTTATGAGCGTCTCCAGGTTGGAGAGCTCTTTCTTGATGTTTTTCTGTTTGCTGTATAGGATGCTGATCAGGTGGTTCCTCAGTTTCTTTGATAACGTATGGCATAATCTCTCACTGTGGTCTGTGCAGTATGTAGATAGCAATGGATTTTTCACCTTCAGTCCATTTGGTATGATGTCCATCTGTTTGCATTTGGAAAGGAAGATGATATCTGTCTGTATTTGTGCAAGTTTCTTCATGAGGTTGATAGATTTCCATTCCATACGGCTAAATGCAGTGCCTTGCATGGTGTCAAGTATCAGAGGGGTAGCCGTGTTAGTCTGAATCTGTAAAAAGCAACAGAGGGTCCTGTGGCACCTTTGAGACTAACAGAAGTA